>NW_028270141.1:71752636-72055666 GCF_037043375.1 Chiloscyllium plagiosum
TGTCTCTATTGCCTCACACTAAAGGAAGGGCAGCATTCAATCTAACTCAAGCATTGCTCACGCATCTTCAAGGCTAATGCTCGGTCACTCTCATTGCTGCATGTATCATGTCCACTCAAGGGCTCTCACTCACCTCGTCCTCCCAAATTTCCAATCCTTCTTGCCCTCTGTACTTCTTACTAGAGCCACCTCAACATCTCTCCTGCTGATGCATCACCATGAATGACTCTAGCATCCACTTTCATCATCAATCCCTTTGTCTCATTTCAGGAGAATTTGACCCAGTTCATGGACTGATGTCTGAGAAGCATCCCGATTGACCTACCTGTAATCTCCAGACTGCTTGCACTTGACATGCAGGACTGGCTGTGGCCAAGCTCCCATTGCGTAATTAGGTGGGGTCTTTGATAGACTGCAGGGGGGTGTCCCCAACCGATCCCCCTTCACTCCACTAAGGAGTCTTCCTCTTTGATGTTCACTATTTGCTTGAAGCACATGCAGTGTTTGCTACAGAGCTGGCAGCTCTGATGCAGAGGTAGCCTGGTGCCAGTCAGCAACATGTCCACCCCTTTCTGAGTAAAGTATTCCTTCTTCAGTGCTCCCCAATGTCACAAGCTGCCTGCTTCTCTCTCTCTCTTGCTCGGTGCTAAAAAGCAATGCAAGCTACAGAGGCTGGTGGCCTTTTACTGGGAGCTTAAGTCTTTGTGTGCTAAGAAAGCAACATGACTCATTAAAGTGAGTGAGTGCTGAGAAAGCAAACTAAGAGGCAAAAAGTATGCATGTCTACGTCAATGTTAAAGCATCTCATGAAGATGTATAAGGAATATACTGGCCCTGTTGGAAAGATGGCCTGGCAGAAGCATTCAAGTCACAGGCTTCTATCTCGCCCAAAGTAAATTGCTGAAGGCCTGAAGTGACGGCTGAGTTGGTTCAAGAGCAATCATGGTGATGTAGAAGTGCTCCACCATTAACGGTTGTGCCTTTACCCACTTAGGCTTGAAACTTTAAAGCTGCCCTGTACCTCTCTGTCATTCTTTAAAATTCTCCTTACAGCCGGCCTCTTTAACAAACTGATGATTGCCTCCCCTAGTCTGAAAGAAAGTGGCACATTTTGGGGGCAAGAACAAGGCAAAGCCACTTTAAATGAAGTATACAATCCTATAGGGATGAAGCAGCAGAAGTGGGACCTGGAGGCTTTCATGTCCTAATTATTGTAATCGGTTAAAGACAAAAGAAATTGCCGACACTGCAGATGCTTTTGGGTCCCAAAGAAGGATTATACCCGAAACATAGACTTCTCCACTGCCTTATACTGCTTGGCTTGCTGTGTTCTTCCAACCTCCTGCCAGTCTACAAATCATTGTAATCAGCAGGGTACATTGAGAAAGTGATTCATTAGGCATACAAAATCTTGGCATTAAAAATAGAGACAATGAGTATATAAAGTAAGGAAGTTAGAGTGAACTTTTATAAAACACTGGTTCAACCTCAATGCAAGCATTAAGTTTTGGAGCCACACTTTAAGAGGGATGTGAAGGCTTCAGGAAGAGTTCCAGGGGTTTGAGCATGTCAGTTACATGGATAGATAGCTTAAAGAGGAGTTGTTCTTCCAGATGCTTGAGAAGTGATACAATTAAGGTGTTCAAAATCATGCAGTGTCTAGATATAGAGTCATAGAATCTGAACAGTGTGGAAGCGTGCCATTTGGCCCATCGGGTCCACACTAACCCGCCGAAGAGCATCCCACACTGACCAACCTGCTCTACCACATCCTTGTAACCTTGCCTTTCCCATGGCTAATCCACCATGGGAGAATATGCAAACTGGACACAGACAGTCGCCCGAAGCTGGAATTGAACTTGGGTCCCTGGCACTGAGATAACAATGCTAACCACTGAGCCACCATGCTGCCCCATTCACAGATGGAGGATGAAATCTTGTGCTTCACCTGGTGATGGTAGCAAGGCAGTAGGGAACTTAGTTGCGTGAGAGGCTATAAATCACAATTCTGACAGCATGAAGAAGATTTGCAATCAAGTTCTTGGAACTTAAGCTAGGCTGCATATCCTCATGGCAGGTCACAGAAATCTTTTGCATGTTTTTTCCTATCCTGCATGTGCATTCAAAGACCAGCTAAATTAAATTATGTACCACTTATCAAGGTAATCAAGTTCTCCACAAGTGAACAATATCTACCTTCTCATGGCTGGCTGGAGGATGAAGTGTGCAGCAGATAAGTTCCTGTATATGCTGGACTTGCACTGAGCAACTGCTCTTGTCTGCTTCGGGGAATTTCTAATTGTGCCATATCATAGAGACTGGGTGGCAGTACATTATGTTGCACAGGGCAGAGAAGATGATTGAGGGAGGTGGGAATTAAATGGGTGTGGATGAATGATGCTGGCTAAGAGGGGAGTGTGTATCTTGCAATGAGAGGCAGGCTGACCAGAAAATAGCAGACAACTGACTGAGGAACAGACGCAGACTGACCAGGGAATGGTGGCAGGCTGACTACTACAGGTCTCCATTCTAAGAGCCCTCACTTGGCGCCTTTTAAATATATCAGCAAAACAGTCAATCCTCTATGGTATAGATGTGAGCACGGATCTTTACCTTGCCCCATTGCAAGGTCTGAACTACCCATGCATGCATGTGTAATGAGCTAAGCACTGGGTATTTATGAAAAAAGTCAACTGCCCTAAAGCAGAATGCTACCTTCCAAACACAATGCCAAATTTAGTCTGCTTCGTGGAGGTCTGCAGCCAGCAAGTGGTAGAGACAAACTGCTCCCCTTGGCAGATGGGTCAAAAACCCGAGGACACTGATTTAAGGTGTAAAAGGATCAAATGTGAGATGAGGAGAGACATCTTTACAGTGTGTGCTTCAAGTCTGAGATACACTTTGAGCATGTGATAGAGACAGTGTCTCATCAATACTGACAGAAAGAGGCCATTTCACCCACCATGTTCACACTGAAGAACTGACTACACGAGTCCCACTTACCAACATTTGACCAATAGTCCTGGAAGCTTTGGCATCACAAGCTACAACTGCTTTAATGTAAGGAGAGATATAGCCACCCTATCAGGCAGTGCCTTCCAGACTCTCACCACCGTTTGAGTGATAAACTTCCTCAACTCTCCTCGTAGCCTTCTACCTTTTAGATAAAATCTACGGTCTCTGGTTATTGACTCCTCCACAAATTGAAAAGGTGTCTTTCTATCCATTTGATCTCAATCCCTCACTTATATAGCTCTCAGGTTCCCTTTCAACTTTGCTGCTCTAAGGAAAGTAATGCCAGTCTACCCAATCTTTCTTCATGGCTCAGTCCCAATTAGACTTGATACTCAAGCAGCATTCTGGTAAATCTCTTCTGTACCATCTCTAGTGCGATCACTTCCTTCCAATAATATAGTAACCAGAACTGCGTGTACACTTGTGGCCTAAGCAGCACTTTATAATCTCTGTGGTCTTATATTCTATTTCTTGGTTAATTGAGTCAGTAATGTATAAGCCTTTTTAATCAACCTGTCTACTGGCTGTCTTCAGGGATCTGTGGGTATGCGCACGAAAGTCTCTGATTTTCACTGCTCTCTAAGGTCCTATGATTCGTAGTGTAACCCCTTGCCTTGTTAGGCCTCCCCAGTTGTTTACCTCACACATTTCTGGGTTGACTTCCATTTATTGCTTCTCTACCCACTGACCAATCATTCCATTGATCTCACCCTGCAGTTTTTGGTTATCTTCCTCAGTATTTACCATGTGAACAATTTCCCATAATCTGCATCTTGATCATTCCCCCATATATTTAAGTGCAAATTATTGATGTTGGCTACAAACGGAAATGACCCAGCATGGAGACTAGCAGTCACCACTGGAATTTGACTTCCATTCAGAAACATTTCTCTGCCAGCAACCTGTTTTTTGCCTCTCAGTCAATTAAGGATCCAATGTACCACTTTGTCTTGGATCCCGTGTGCATTCCTGGCCAGTCTGCTTGTACTCATTGGTTTTATCAATAGCCTTGCTAGAAATCATACCGATCACGTCACATGCATTACCCCAATGAACGCTCCTGGTAACCTCCTCAAAACATTCAATCAAATTTGTCAAGCATGAGCCTCCCATAACAAATGTCAAGTGTGGTTTACAAAAGCAAATTGGTTCATCGTCTGAATATTTTCCATTGCCATAGCAAAATGGTGTGGAGTGGAGTCAGCTGCATTTCTTTTGCAGAGAGCCTCCACATATTCCACATCCCATTTTGCAAGTAAAAATCTTATGTGCTCGTATGTCTTGGCTCATAATTTACTTTACAATCTTCCTGTGAAGCACCTTAATTGGGGAATTTTACTCTGTTAAAAGTGCTATCTAACTGCAAATAATTGCTTGTGTAGATAGAAGAGCAACAAGACTTTATAATCTGAGCTGTGCTCTCTTAATCTAATACCTTTAGGCACATCAAGGTACAAATTTCTGAGCCTGTAGGCTACAGGTTTCCAATGCATCTACTTTGAGATGTAAAACACTGTCCAGTGGAATTACATCCTAGACAGATCAGAGATAATTCATCTCTTTTCAAAGAAACCCATAATGGGAGATTATGTGCAGTTTGGAAAAGACAGAATGCTTACATCTATGAATGTATAAATGAACATACAATTCATTTAAAGTTCTGAAGCAATTTCTAAGAGGGCAGGGATATGTTCAGTCCATTTTAGTGATACCTAATGTAGAAAAGAATCCTATTTCACAATATAAATATACATCATATATTCAACTATAACCAATCTTTTCTCAAAATCTGTTTATCAGATTACATGCTAAACATGGGTCTTAACCCAGGTGGTCAGTAAACATCCTTAGCACCTGACATACTGCACCTTACAAGAATGAGTCAGTGGAATTTAACAATGCTCAAATGGCCAGATCAAAGCTTCTTCCCAAATAGCAATGAGTCATTTAAATACAGCATCGCTGTTTGCACAAGCATACTGCTTATTGGGATATTTGCTGTGCGTTGCTTGCCAGAGCGCAACAGCAGAAAGCAGTCTGACTGGCTAGTGAGAACAAAGCTTGCACCCATGGCACTAAGCATGTGAAATGCTGGCTTCACATGATGTACAGATCAGCAAATTGCAGTGGAATTAAGCACCTTAATAGCCAATATTATATATTGCAAAAAAAACATGCAATTGAACACTCCTTACCTGGCCTTCATACTGGATTTTAAGAATGTACAAAAGGAAAACAAAATGGTTACATTAACATAATTCATTCAGTTATTCGGAAATTCCTGACAATAAACAGAAAATGCTGAAAATACCAGGCAACATCAGTAACGAGGACATGTAATAAAGCTAGTATGTTAATCTTCATATAAAGTGAGAAAACCAAATTAGCAGAATGTGGCATGAGGATGAATTCAAGAATAATATGTTATGGATCCAACCAGCAAGCAGGCTCTTTTAGATCTAATCATGTATAATGAGGCAGGTTTAATACATGATCTCAGAATAAATGATCTCCCAGAGAACATTAATCATAACTTTCTCGAATTTAACATTCTATGTGAGAGTGAGAAACCTGGATCAGAAACAACTGTGCTAAATTTAAATAAGGGTATTGACGGAAGGTAAATGGAATGTTGGCCTTTACTTTAAAGGAAATTGCATCAGTCAGATACAATTGGAATTCTGGGAACATTTTTGGGCAACTTATCAGAGGAAGGACATATAGGCATTGGATATACAGTCTCACTAAGTTGAGCTTTCAGATGGAGGGCATGTCTCATGAGGAGGGGTTGGGTAGATTGGGTCTGTACTCATTCAACTTTAGTAGCATTGAGAGATTTCATTGAAACATAAGATTCTTTGATGGCTTAGCAGGATAGATGCAGAGAGTTTATTTCCCTTTGTGGAAGAGTATAGTACAGGGGGAATAATCTTATACTAAGATTGCCCATTTAAAACAGAGATGAGGAGGAATTTCTTCTTAGATGAAGGTGAATTCTTTACCATAGAGGGCTGCCAAGTTGGGACATTAAGTCTATTCAAGGTTGAGACAGACAGATTTCTAATCAATAAGGAAATCAAGTGTTATGGTGGGAAAGTAGCAAAGTGGAGTTGAAGATTATTGGGTTAGCCCTGATCTCATTATATGGCAGAGCTGACTTGATGGGCCAAATGGTCTTATGGTTTTATGATTTCTTTCCACACAGATCGTCAAACCTGAATATTTGTAATATTTTGTTTTTATTAAATTTCAGATTTCCAACACCTTCAGTATTTTGCTTGCGCACTCTGAATCACGTGACTGTTTTATTGTATACTGCCTTTCAAAGCAAAGCTTTTCATAATTCTTGGTATTATAAAAGATTTTCTAAGGAATTTTCATGGTAGTTTTCTTTTTAAGAAACAGAGATAGTTTTGAATTAATTTTTTTCCCCCAACTCTTGATTTTTGGAAAAGGTTTGAAATTAAATTCTACTTTTCTCAACATACTGACTACATGTGTTAATGTCCGTGAACAAGATAGGTGCTGTAATGTACGTGTGTGCTTATTTGTGTGCGAGAGAAAGAGAGAGAGAGAGAGACAGGGAGAGAGTGCGAGAATGTGTGCATGTGACAGAGAGAAAGTGTGAGAGAGAGAGGGTTAGCAAGAGACAGAGAGTGGGGGAGAGAGAGAGACAGAGTTTGAGAGTGTGTGTATGTTAGAGTGTATGTTACATGTGTGAGACAGAGAGTGTAAGAGTGTGTGTGTCTGTGTGTGTGTGTATGTTTATGTGTGAGAGAATGTGGGGGTGTGCACGTATGTGGTGGGATTTGAACTCATTTCCATCAATCACTTTCCTGGGCTTCTGAGATTCTTGAAGAAGGGCTTACGCCCGAAATGTCGATTCTCCTGTTCCTTGGATGCTGCCTGACCTGCTGCACTTTTCCAGCAACACATTTTCAACTCTGAGATTATTGAATGAATAACATGACCACCATCCCTCCACAATTGCCTTTCCTTATTTAGTTAGATATGGCAGGTACTTTACTGACATACTTTATACGACATCAACAGAAGCATGTAAAATCCAGCCCAAGATTATCACTGCTCCAAACAGTACAGCTGGCTTAGACCAGAAAGTTTTTATGAATTAGATTATTATTCATTCAAGTATCTTTTCCTTTCTCTTTAGCACCAGATTGTACATTTATATGTCAAGAGAAAGTGTTTCCTGACAATACATGATTCTGCCAAAGTAATTTCTGGGTAAACATACCACTTGCATGGTTAAGCTCTGTGAAGGTTTATTTCTCCAGCAAACTCAATTAGAGTCATAAAGGCACCGAGGTGTACTCAATATAGAGTCATAGAGATGTACAGCACAGAAAGACCCTTCGGTCCAACCGACCAGATATCCCAATCTAATCTAGTCCCATTTGCCAGCACCTGGCCTATATCCCTCTAAACCCTTCCTATTCATATGCCCATTCAGATGCCTTTTAAATGTTGTAATTGTACCAACCTCCACCACTTCCTCTGGCAGCTCATTCCATACATGCACCACCCTCTGCGTGAAAAGGTTGCCCCTCTCACCCTTAAACCTATGCCCTCTAGTTCTGGACTCTCTTCCCCCTCCCCAGAGAAAAGACCTTGTCTACTTAACCTATCCATGTCCCTCATGATTTTATTAACAACTATAAGGTCACCCTTTAGCCTTCGATGCTTCAGGGAAAACAACCCCAGCCTATTCAGCCTATTGCTAGAATTTATACATTAGATGAAGCTTAACTGCTAAATAGTAGTATCAGATGCAGTGAAAGCAAAGTACTGCAAATGCCGAAAATCTTAATTCAAAACAGAACATTGTGGAAGCCTTCAGAAAATAAGACAACATCTATGGAAAGGAAATATCGAGTCAACACTTCAGGTTGATGATTTGTCATTAGAACTGATGGACAGGGTTTGGAGGAAAGGTTGTCATCCCAAAATGTTGGTTCTATTAATCAATTCACAGAGATGCTGTCTAGTCCACTAAGTATTTCCAACATTTGAGGCTTTCGTCAGTAGATTTTGGAGTTGAACTCAATTTGGTAATTTTTTACTTCGGCAGTGAGTTTTACTTGCCATGAGTGAGTATTGGAAATATTACAGCAAATCTCTTAAAATTAATAATCAGAAAATATTAGTCAATTTACACTCAAGTATATGATACTCACTACAGTGAGTAAGGCAATGGGTAAGGGTCTCTACCAGGTGTGCACATGAATATATAGTTACCTTAATGTGTACAAGTTAGACACAAGCACAATGTGCTTTGAGTTGATTTCTAAGTACTCTGGGCAGTTTTTTTCTCTGTAATAGTGCACCTTTCTCATTATCATCATAAAATGTTGAGGTGGGCTTTAAGTTCATGCAAGATTATTCAACCTTCTTTCTCTGGTATTGCTGCTCTGTTAATTTCACATTGACTGTGTTTCATTGTATATAGATGGTGAGTATTAACTGAGAAATCACTTGTGGGTTCAAAGATTAAAAACAGGCAAAAACTGTTGCGTTAGAAAGTGCATGTTGTGATGTATAGCTCTGTAAATGCCATAAAACTAAGTAAGCATTGGCTCCAGTACTTTCCTTTTCCACTCCGCTTTTCTTGAGCATAATGTGGTAGGGGAAAATTATTGCCTGGAAGTGAAAGTAGGGAACAAAACAAAATTCAGATGGAAAACAAGGGGGTCGATGGTTATGGACTGAAGACAGGAAAATAGAGCTGAAATCACAACTAGATCAGATATGATCCTACTCCAAGGGCCAAGTGGCTTGTTTGTTTTCCTGTGTTTTTAAGATAATGCAACTAGGCTTGGAATAACATCAAATCACCAATTCTGTCTAGAGAGCGTTAACGCCATCCTACTTCATCAACTTCCCATGTCGTGGGGAAGTTGTTGGAGTCTATAATCAAGGATAGGATAAGTGATTACCTCACAACTTTTCAGTTGATCAGGGAAAGTCAGCATGAATTCCTGAAGGGCAGGTCACACCTGACAAACCTCGGAATGTTTTGAAAAGATAGCAAAGGTGGTGGATAGAAGTATTTCAATGAATGTTGTTTATATGGACTTCCAGAGTCTATTGATGAAGTCCCACACAAGAGACTATTAACAAAGGTGGAAGCCCAAGGAATGGAGGACAAATTTGATAGTAATTTGGTCAAATGGCAAAAAAAACAGAGTTGGCATAATGGGTAGTGCCTCAAATTGGCAGTCTTGACTAGTGGTATCCCATAGTGATGTGTTGGGGCTGCAATGGTTCACAATATTCATTACCATTTGGATCATGACATAAAAAGACAAATATCCAAATTTGCTAATGACACAAAGTCAGACAGTTTTGTAGACAGTTTTGATGATAGTATAAAATTACAACAGAATATTGATAGCTTAGGTGAATGCACAAAGGTGTGGCAGATGGATTTCAATATAATCAAGTGTGAGATTATCCATTTCAGTTCCCCAGGTAATTTTTTTAGAAGGCACAATATTAAATATTAGATGTCTAATGAGATTCAGGTCTTTTGGTGTATAGCTGTTTAAAATGCCTTGGACAGATACAGAAAATAGTGAAGAAGGTTAATGGAATTCCAGCCTCACATCAGAAAGGCTGGATTAGAAGGAGTATAGGTTATGCTGCAGTTATACAAAACCCCAGTTAGACAACACAGAGTATGATAAGCACATCTGGACATCTCACCTGAGGAAGGATGCTTTGGCCTTTGAGGGAATTCAACACAGATTTAAAAGGATGATATAAAAACAGAAGTTGCTGGAAAAGCTCAGCAATTCTGGTAGTATCTGTAAAGAGACAGCAGAGTTAACGTTTTGGGTCCGGTGATCCTTCCTCAAAACTCAGGGGAAGGGTCACTGGAACTGAAACATTAACTTGATTTCTCTTCACAGATGCTGTCAGACTTGCTGAACTTTTCCACCAACTTCTGTGTTTGCTTCTTTCAGTTCTTTCGGTTTTTATTTACAAGGATGATACCTGGACCTCGGGTTAGGTTATTAGGAGAGATTAGCCAAATTAGGCCTTTATTATCTAGAATTTAGGTTAAGAGGTAATCACATCAAGGTCTTCTGGATATTAACACATCAAGGTCTTCTGGATTTTAAGACAGGGTGGAAAAACAATTTCCATCAGTTGAAGGTCTGAGAACCTAGTCCAAGAATTAGGGCCAGGCTGTTCAGGAGAGATACAAGCAAGCACTTCTATCCACAATGTGAAGTGGAGATTTAGAACTCTCTTCCTCAAATTGTGGTCACTACTAATTCAGTTGTTAATCGAAATCTGAGATGGACAAATTTTTGTTAAGCGAGGATATCAAAGGATATAGGTCCAAGACATGTATATGGAGCTAGGCCACAGATCAGCATGATTATATTGAATGGCAGAGCAGACTCGAGAGGATGAGTGGTCTACTCCTGTTCTGCTGTTTTTTTAAAACTCCAACCTTCATAGTAAGAGGATATCACATCTCGCAAAGAGACAGAGCAAAAGCTAAGCTTGATTAGGTAGCTGCATTATTTATACACTCAAGTTCGAACAAATGTCTGTTTTAGTATGTTAAAGTAATACAGTGGAAAAACCCTACAGACTGCTTTAATGACATTCGGATAGGGAAGTAAGTAGGCCACTTGCCCTGCCATTCAATAGGATCACTGCTGATCTGATTTTAAAGCTCAACTCTACATTCCTGCAGACCTTCAGTAATCTTTCATCTGCTTTTGGTAATCAAGAACCTATCCACCTCTGTCCTAAAAATATTTAGAGATTTTTCACCCAATGCTTTTTGAGGAAGGGAATTCCAAAGACTCGGAACACTCAAAAATGTCACCTCATCTCTGTTTAAATGGTGCCCCTTATTTTTAAACTATGACCCCTAATTCTAGATTCACCCACAAGAGGGAACATCCTTTCCACAACTCTTCAAAAATGTATCAATGAAGAAAGATGTACCTTAAATTTTTCAATATAGGCAAACCACCAAAATATATCTTCTCATTAGCTTTAAGATTAAGACCAAAGTTCGTTCCTGGGGAAATTACGATGAAGCTTTCTTCCTTATTATTTAATACATCACGTATGGAAATATTTGCTGCGAAAATAGAAAAGAATTGATTAATCATCAAGCAGAGTTGTAATGCATCTTTTAAGTGAAAATATTGCTGTAAAAAAGCACACCTTGTTTCAGAATTCTTGATAAGGTGAAAGACTTCCATTTTCCATCATTGTAACGTCCCTTACTGGTGATATTGACTGCACCTGAGCCAAGGTCATAGCTAACCTTTATTCGTCCATTCGTCAGTTCAACACTCATGAAGTCTTTCTATTAAAATTTAGCAACATTTAAAATTTGGCAAACATTATTCAGTGGATTTCTATTCAGACATGAGAATTAGATTAGATTACATTACAGTGTGGAAACAGGCCCTTCGGCCCAACAAGTCTACACCGACCCGCAACCCACCCATACCCCCTACATTTACCCCTTACCTAACACTACGGGCAATTTAGCAAGGCCAATTCACCTGACCTGCACATCTTTGGACTGTGGGAGGAAACCGGAGCCCCAGGAGGAAACCCACGCAGACATGGGGAGAACGTGCAAACTCCACACAGTCAGTCGCCTGAGGCGGGAATTGAACCCGGGTCTCTGGCGCTGTGAGGCAGCAGTGCTAACCACCGTGCCACCATGCCGCCCACGGTGGGAAACAAAGAATTGGGGAAAAAAATTGCTTTCAATACATTCATACTGAATTTACCAGATCCCTTGTGGCAAGGTACATGAGTAGTGCATCTGCAGTAAAAGTCCTGAATTTGAACGCAATTGCTGATACATTTGGATTCCAGCGAGTGGGTCGACCAACAGCTGCATAACCTTCTCCATCAAACTGTACAGTGCCTTCAGTGTCAGTGGGTTGTGGACTATGAAAAAGGAGGCAATGTGAAGAATCTTATTGGTAATACTTTGAGTGACATAATCACTTCATTTAAAACTCAGGAATAAAGTCACTTCAGAGCCTTCACAAAATATACAATAGATGTAGAAGCAGAAAAACTATTGTTGCTAATTTTTTTGTTGTTTTCATGTTCATATCTTTCTGTCATGGAACTGTGGAGAAGTAACTGTGTACAATCTCTCCTTCCAAGGCCAACAGGCCCTGGCCTGGGATTTTGAACTGAGCTTCTGTCTCAAAGAGAGAGACTGTACCTTCTGAACCACAAGACCTTCTTGGCAAAATAAGCAAGTTAATAGTTTAAAAATGCATATGACACTCCTTTGTCCAATATTTATATTCAGCTGTTTTGACAACATTTCCTCAAGAATTGTGCCTTTCCCTATCAATAACATATTCTCCTCCAAAACCTGTCCTTGCTCTTTAGTTCTGAGGAATAGTACCTGCTACTTCCATCTTCAACTTTCTAATTGTTACAATTCCACTTCTGTCCACTAGTGCTCCAGAGGCCTGGAATAATTATCTAGAGATGACTTCAAATCTCATTGTGTCAGCTGAGGAATTTAAATTAAATTAAAAGTTTTAGGATTCGCAAAACGACCTAGATCCTGTCCTGTATCTAGAACATGACGATGAAGTTCGCAGATTGTTTTTAAAAAATCCATCTATTTCAACTATTCCTACCCTGAAGGCCAATCTGCTGTGCTTATCTGACCTTACTTACATGTCATGTCAGAACCATGCCATTGTGGCAGACTCCTAATTGGCTTCAAAAATATTTCAGTAAGTTACTCAATAAGGACCTCACTACCATCTTCTTAAGAGTAACCAGGATGAGCAATAAATGTTGGATTTGCCAACAACTCCCATTTCTATGACTGAAAGCCCCCAGACTCTGCTATTTATAATGCTATTCTGACCATCCTCTCAGTCTATACTCTTTGTAAAGTCCAGCTCTTCCAGAACTTTGCCTTCCTTTTCTTAACTTAGGACCTTAGGAGCTTATGTCGGAGCTTACATATCGGCATATGTACAACATTGGCTAGTTTATAGGGAGCATGGAAGTCAGTTAAAATGTGTAATTATTGGGTTGGCAAGATATGACAAGTGGAGTACCACAGGGATCACTGCACTACTTACAAATTATATCAACAATTTGAATGAAAGGACTGAGTTTGTTGTTAAAAAGTGTAAAAAAGTTGTAAAGAGGACATAAGAAGTCTGAAAAGGGATACAGATAGGTAAAATGAGTGGGCAAAAACATTGGCAGAGAAAGTACGTTATTGGAAACTGAGAACTTATCCACTTTGGAAGGAAGAACAGAAAAACAGATTCTAGGATTCTGGGGTACAGAGGGACGTGGATGTCTGCATATGAATTACAAATGCTGAATGTGTACACATTGGAAATGATTAGGAAGCCAAATGGAAGACTGATATTGTGAAGGAAAGATACATAACAATACAGCTTTTTTGAAGGAGTTGTGCGCCATTGGTCAGACTAAATCTCAAGAATAGTGTTTAGTTTTGATCTCATTTATGAACGGATATAAATGCCTCCAAAGTACTTTGGAGATCGCTTGGATTTTTGGGGGGGGACCAATCTTAGGAGAAAAGGTTGGGCAGTCTGGATTTGTATCCACTGCAGATGAGAAGAATAACTGGTTATTGTATTGAGACATATTAGATCCTGAGGGGACTTTTGAAGGTGCCCATGACAGGATGTTTCCCATTGTGGGAGAGATTTGAACTAGGGTACTGTTTTAAAAGAAGCAGTTTCTCACTCCTCATGGAAAGAAAAATTTTGTTTACTGAGAGCTCTGTGTCTTTGGCATTAACTTCACTAGAGAATGGTTGAGGCAGCCATTGGATGTTTTGCAGGCAGAGGTAGGTAGACTCTTGATCAACAAGGGACCCAAAGATGATTTGGCATAGGTGAGAATATGGATTAAGACCATAATCCAATCAGCCACATTCTTATTGATTAGCAGAGCAAGGTCAAAAAGCTGGATGGCCTGTTTCTCCTCTGTATTTTAGGTTTTGTGTCTCTCACTCTCAATCCACTCCTATTAAATTGGATGCCTCCTTGTTCTCCAATACTTGAAACATATAATTCAAATTGTTATTTTCAATCTTTCACAAGGTGTTTTCCTGTAACCTTTTACAGTGCTTTAAACCCCTCCTTCCTTTGTTCTTCTGACTCTAGACTCTTGCCCCTTACCCATCGTTTCTATCAGTGCTTTCCAATGCCTCAGCTCTAGCTCTAGAATTTTCTTCCTCTCCAAATCTTCCACATCCTTTAAGATTACAATAGAGAACCCATTCTCTCAACAAGCATTTAAGTTTGCTTCTCCAACATTTCTCTCTGTTAATTATTGTCTTTTGTTTGTTAAGTCAGCATAGTATACCATGGAAAGGTTTATTACTGTGAAGAAACAACTCAAACTGCTGTTATTTATAAAGTTGTCTTAAATATCAGACAAAGGAGTATCATGCAAACAAGTTTTATGGCTCCAACATGGATCTACAAAACTTCCAAACTGTCAATTATTGTCCTACATCTTCCAATAGGAAATAGTTGTCATGGAGACAAAGCCATAGGTCAGCTGACTCCACAGAAATTGTCCAGAAAGATGAATCCTCCAGCATCTGGAACTCATTGAAAAAAATCAGCAACTTCAAGTTATAGATGAAGAGCCTGGATGGTTGCAACTGAATTAGCTTAATTGTTACCCAGGGAACATTGGAAGAATTATAACCTTCTCGAAAATCTGCACATGTATTAAACTGCAACCACGCCAATACCTCCACAACCCTCTAGGAGGCTCACTACTTCTTGGCCACCCTGCTCCCTGCACCCTCCCCGTGGAGTCTTTTCTTCCAAGTTTTGCAGTGGCTGCAGAAATTAAAGGATTGGACACTCGGGAGGCAGGAAACATATTTCCGTTGATGGGTGAGTCCCGAACCAGAGGACACAGCTTAAAAATAAGGGGTAGGCCATTTAGGTTAGAGATGAGGAGAAACTTCTTCACCCAGAGAGTGGTAGGTGTGTGGAATGCTCTGCCCCAGAAGGCAGTGGAGGCCCAGTCTCTGGATTCGTTTAAGAAAGAGTTGGATAGAGCTCTCAAGGACAGTGGAATCAAGGGTTATGGAGATAAGGCAGGAAAAGGATACTGATTGAGGATGATCAGCCATGATCATAATGAATGGTGGTGCAGGCTTGAAGGGCAGAATGGCCTACTTCTGCGTCTATTGTCTATTGTTTACTACAATTATACTAGGGATTGCAGACTTCAATAATAGGGTAAGACCAGGAAAATAGGGTCATTTTCCTTAGAGTAGAGGACTTAAGAAGGCATTTAAGTGACAATCAAAATTACAAGTTTTTTATAATAAAAAACAAAGTAATTCCACTAGAAAAAGATTATTAATCAGTTGCATAGATTTATGCAATTAATGAATGAATTAGAATAGAGATGTATATAAATGTTTTTGCAGAGTTATTTTGAGCTGAGATGCACTGCCTGAGAGTGTGATGGCAATAGATCAAATGTTAACTTTAGAGATATAATTGAATTTTTATGAAAGGTCAAAAAGAAATGATGGCTTAGAATAAAAGAGTAGATGAATATAACTGATTGGATAGCTCTTTCACACAGTAAGCACAAGTATGATGGAACAAATGGAGTTAGTGACTGTAGTTGTACTCAAAGCTGACACTAATTCTCCACTTTAATTTTGCACCCCTAGCAGGAAGCTGGAAATTACGTCACTTATTTTAGATTAGATTACTTACAGTGTGGAAACAGGCCCTTCGGCCCAACAAGTCCACACCGACCCGCCCCCACCCAGACCCATTCCCCATTCTTTTGTGTATTTCTGATACTTCTTAAAAATTTGGGCAAGGCTAAACATTCACTTCTCACTCTTTATTGCCCTTGAACTAAAACGCTTGCTCAGGCACCTCAAGTTCAAAAAGACAACTCAGCACCACCTTCACAAGGGCAAGAAAGGACAGATAATAATAGCTAGTGACACCCCATTCCATGAATGAATGAACATAAATTAAAAAGGAATAGAATTAAGTGATAATTTCCCTGGCACAGGAAGCTTACTTAGAAAAAGTAGGAATACACACCTCACCACACAGCCTTTGCATTCTCCCTGTCTGTCTCTGTAATTCCATAATCCAATAGGTTTACGATCCAGTGAAGTTTCTCCCATACAGCCCGAGAAAGTGGTTGTTTTGACGACATCTGATTTCTTCAAGGAGTTTACAAAAAGAATGATAATTAAAATACTGACACAATTGATATTATCATCTGTGTTTTTTCAGTTACAAGCAGAGATTTTCTAAGTGAAAGATTAGTTTGTAATTCACTTCCAGCTGTTCCATAAACTAATAGCCACCTCCATGGTGTGAAAAGTAAATGCACTGGTGTCAAATCAACTAAGAAACAAAAATAAACAATTTGCCTGTCTTCAAATTGAAGTTTTTAACTTTGACTCCATAAAATACTCTCGATTTAACTGCCTTAATGGATCAGGAATTAAAAATCTCAATGCCTTAGAGGATCAGGCAGCCTGACTTATTTACAGATCCACTGTATTTTCAGTTGAATCAGTAAAAAATGCTGCCACCTAAATGGCAGCTGAAAAAACCAGGACCTGTTTGAGATGTAGGTTGGGCTAAAATAATGAGATGTACAGATAGAGTTGATGCTAGTTGGATTTCCCCTAAGATGGGGAATTTCAAAACTAGGGGTCATATTTTTAAGGCGAGAGGAGAGAGATTTAAAAAAGACAAAAAAAGCATTTATTTTATATAGAGGGTGATTCGTATATGGAATGAACTTCCTGAGGAAGTGGTGGATGCAGGTAAAACTACAACATTTAAAAGACATTTGGATAGATACAAGAATAGGAAAGATTTGGAGTGATATGGGCAAGAACCAGGCAGATGGGACTAGTTTAGTTTGGGATTATGTTCAGCATGGACTCGTTGGACCAAAGGGTCTGTTTGCATGCTGTATAACTCTGACTGTGTAGAGTACAGAGAAGTGACTATGGCAGTAAGTGTCACATTTATTAATCCAGAGATGGCTGCTAGACATATTAACTTTAACAGGTCAGGTAAAATAAGATGAATCAGCCACACTTCTTTGCAGTATATTTATATGTTCCAAAAGCTTATAATTAATATTGAGTTTTCCTGCGTATTTTTAAATGGCTAAAGATTGGCATGCTTTTTTTTGAAACTCACTTATGTTTTAAAAATATGCAAACAGACCACAAAACTGTCATCGTTAGACTGGACTTGGCAACAACCTTCCACAATCCTCTTTTCAGCCAGACAATTGAAAGCTTCTATTCCAGTCTGCTTTGCCAAATAATCATTGCCAAAAGAAACTCTTACACAATACTGTTGCAAGTCACACCCATTTTATATGATATGTTAATGTATTTCTGGTTAACCACCAGAACAGATCATGAACAGCAAGCTCTCTGCAATACAAGCCTTTGCCTTGAGGTTAACTGCTTCACCTCAATCAGGTGTTTGGCCACATGACTCCTGTAGTTTTGAATCCCTTTTGAATATAGGATTTGGGAACACAGGCAGTTAATGGGTCAGTGCTGCTCCATACAACACTGACTGAATCTAGAACCCTAACTCCAGGCTGTAAAGGAACAGTCACCAGTCTTTTAAATGCCACCAAGCATCATGCACTGCAAATGAAATTTCCTTTGATCAAAACTGCTAATTAGAAGTTACATTTCAATAAAACTTCCCTAGCAGACTTTTGACAAGATTTTTAATGGGAAGAAACTGCCTAAAATTCCTCAACCAACCCCTCCAGAAAGGAACTTCAGATCACTTACGCCAACTTTGGGCTTTGGATTTCACCTTAAAAAGGTAAAGAATTATTAAATTGTCTCTGTATTATTAAAATTCTGTAAATAAGTAACTCTTAATTGAATAATCACTATATTTTACCAATTCCAACTCTCCATCTACTTTTGTGAATGCCTGTATTGCAAAGCATTTGTCTCCCCTCCATCTGCACCCCAACCCCAACCCCATTACTCAGAGTGTGTAAAATAAATCCTACTTCTGTTTTTGAATTTTACCACAATGATGTTGAAATCCTTGCAAATTCAGAGCCCAGAAACAGAAGGAATTGGGGAATACATGCCCACTGTTAAAAAAGGGAAAAACATTACATCATGATTTGCTAATGGCCAAACTAGGGAGATGGATTTGTTTTGAAAACCCGCACTCTATCTGTGACACTATGAATAAAATGGGACAATTTGATGAACAATGTACATTTTCCCTTATAAATGGTTTCATACAATTCAGCATTCACTGTTTATTGGGAATTGTAATCAATAATGTGTCTACTTATGGAAATGGCTTCCAACTATGAACATCAGAACAAGTGTTAGAAAACAGCATGAATTGTAAGAAAGGCTCCCTTTAATTTTCAATTATTTTTCTGATCTTTCTGTGCAATCTGTGCTGTGTATTTGTTTGCTTGGCTGTCGATGTGCAGCCACATATTTATTGGTTTTAAGATCAACAACAGTGGCACAAAGTTGACATTTGTTTGGATTTTTCTAACAACTGCCTCTATTTATCCCTAACAATGAAGAAGTGTTTGGCTTTCAGTCAGCAACTTAGCACATCAGTACAGGAATAATGTCCAGAAGTCTACAGTCCATTGACACATGTTACACAGTGCTCAAAAAAGCAAAGCAATTAAACTGTCAAAAACATTCAACAGTACTAATTCTTAAAGATTAATACATAATGTTATAGTTGTAGCTCAGTGCTCAGCACTCTTGCTTCCAGATTGGAGCTTTGTGCATGTAATTTCCCCTCCACATCTTTGAACACAACATTCAGAATAACATTTCAGTCCAGGACTGAGGGAGTTCTGTATTCTTGGAGACCTTTGCTTTCAGATGTTAAATGAAGGCTCCACCTGTACCTACAACTGGATACAGCCATCCTATGATGCAGTTTTGAGAAACAGCAACTGATTTTTTCCCATTGACCTGGCCCACATTTATTCCTTAAACAATTTCTCTACAACTAATTATGTGGTCATTATGAACTTGTTATTCTGGGATCTTACTGTGTGCCAACTGTGTTGCCGTCATCTTACATTCCAAAAAAAGTGACCACACTTTAAGAGGCATTTTAATGGCTGTAAAATATTTGAGATGTTCTGATGTTGGAAAAACAATTTATAGATGTGATTTCTTCTGACAACAATAATGCCCTTTAGATGATCCAGTTATATAATGGCAAGAAAAGTACATCTTCAAATAAACTTAACCAAGCATGAACAGATAATTTAATGGGTGTTTAATTAAACATTTCTGCTTCATTAATGACCTTATAGATCAAATAAATTTTATACAATACCTTTACTTCTCCTGTTAGACCACCAACAAACAGGTAGGCATTTTCATCTACATCAAGAATTGTATAGCCCTCAGGCGAGACTGCACTATGAATAGTTGGGACGATGCTTGCTCTTGGTCCATCTAGTGCACGCACAGAAATTGTACCATTTCTTCTAAACCTGTTTTTTTTTGTAAAAGAGATGATCGATTATTTGGGTAGTTTACAAATTAAGACGGAATTCCTGAGCAAACAGTGCAGCACGCAGATTCAAACCATTCAGTAAATTTTACTTTCTATAGCAGACTTCAACAATTTTCATTGCATAATATTGTTTCCAGAGAAAGATTAAGGTGAGAAAATACAGTCGATTTTGCTATATCCTGTGTTTCCCAAATGCAAATTGGCTTTAACACAACTGAAGAACTTTGGCCGTTATTTGTAGAACACAACTTTCCTTACCTGTACTGACTGTAACGAATTCCGGCCCCATTAGTTTGGATGGTGCAGTTACTGCACCATTTTCCTATAACGCGAGATCGCATCAGATCGGAACTATCACATTATATCAGAACCGACCATAAATACTTATGACCAAAAATGAAAAATTGATAGGATATCAGAATCTTTAAGAATCTGAATTTTTTTTTAAATCCCATTTTCTAACTCATTCTCTCATGTTCTTATGTAAAACACAGCAAATTGATGGCGGAGAAGGAGACCATTTGAGCTATTCTTCTCTGTGCTGGTCAAGAACTTATCCAGCCTAGTTCTATTTTAGAGCTGTCAGATTGTGACCCAGTTGGTTACAACACTTCAAATGCCTCTCAAATGGCAAATGCTTTGTCCTCTACCACCCTTTCAAGCAGTAAGTTCCCAATACTGACCAGTCTCTGGGTGAAAATAATCTCTCCCTAATTTACCTTTAATACTCTCCTTAATTTACATGAATGCACCATCATTATTGACTCCTTTGCTGAGTAAATTAAATCTTTTGTTTTCTTTCTTTCAGTTTAGGTTCCTAATAATACAACATTGCTAGTTCTTAAAAGATGCTACAGCTTATCCAATGTTTTCTCATTACTGAACTCTAGTCCTACATACAAGATTTGGAGAGGACTTGCCAGGGTATATGTTAAGATGTTTCCTCTTGTGAGGGACTCTCAAACTAGGGAACATAGTTTACAAATAAGTGGACACCTATGTAAGTGGTGTTAAAATGCCCATCAGCCATGATTGAATGGCCGAGTGGACTCGATGGACCAAATGGCCTTACTTCCGCTCCTATGTCTGATGGTCTTATGGTTGTTGATGATGATCCTATGATGAAAAGGAATTGGGATCAAGGATGATTATTAAATATGAATACATACAGAGAAAGTAATTGTATCCCATTGCCATGGACAAGAGAGTGGAGGAAGGCATTTTGAAAAACAGGTTAAACGCAGGAATATCTCAAACAGCCAGCAGGTTTTGCAGTTTGGTTTTATGAGATCCGCAGTTATTTGTGAGGCACAGAGCAAGATATAGAGGCAGACAGGCATATACTTCAAATAGATAAAGGCTGAACTTTGTGGGAGCTCATACTCAGATTGAAGACTGAATTCATGAGGATTGAAAGGAGGCTGGAAGTTTTGCTTAGTGTGAATCCAGAGGAAGGGTTCTGCAGTATAATCCTTAATGTCAATTTCAGAGTTAGGAGTTAGACAGCTGGGAAGATGCAAAAAGGAAGCAAGCCATCAGGAGGGGAGAATAATTTTAATCTGGACTCTGGCAAGAAGCAGTGTGTAATTTAGGGACAATGTTACCTGTGATATGATGGCAGATTTTTGTTTGTGCCAAAAGTTAAAACTAAAATTTGCCTTCAAAAAGAAGATAATGTTTAATCAATAGCATTTGACAGACATTTGTTACAATAAAAACGTTTTAAAATGTAAAATCATGACATCTCATTTTCTCTGGAAGATTGAATTTCTCTTTAAAAGTTATCAGGACAATAATGTAACAACACATTTGCAAATAATTTACAGCAAAACAAATAGTTCATTCAGTTCTAAAGGTCCATGCTAAATATTTATGATCTCCTTCCACTCTTCATTTAATCCTATTAGCATATCTTTATGTTCTTTCCTCCCTCTTGGGTTTCCTTGTCTAGATTCCCTTCAAATGTACCCTTGTTAGCTGCTTCAACTACTTGGAATAGCAAGTTACATATTCAAACCATTCCTTGATAAAATAAGTTTCTCCTGAATGCCCTAATGGATTCATTAGTGACAATCTTATATATCTGACTCATAGTTTCAGTCTCCTTCCATGTGGATACATCGTTTCATCTACTCCATTTAACCTTATATAATCTTCAAGGTCTCAATCACATTTCTCTAGAGAAAATACCAGCAGCCTGTTCAATGTTTCATAATGGGTATAACCTTTCAGTTCTTATACTGTTCTAGTAAACCATTTTTTCAATGCATCTACATCATTGTTCACAATACTCCAAGTGTGGCCTGACCATAGATCAAGACAAGACTGATACAACTGATCTGATATTCAATTTCATCCCTCTTTAAATAAAACTCCACATTTTTTTTATTTTGTGCTAACTGTTTTTCGGTATGGCTTTATTAACCAGTATTGTTACTTTCAGTGACATGTGTGGACGTCACGGTGGCACAGTGGTTAGCACTGCTGCCTCACAGCGCCAGAGACCCGGGTTCAATTCCCGACTCAGGCGACTGACTGTGTGGAGTTTGCACATTCTCCCCGTGTCTGCGTGGGTTTCCTCCGGGTGCTCCGGTTTCCTCCCACAGTCAGAAAGATGTGCAGGTCAGGTGAATTGGCCATGCTAAATTGCCCGTAGTGTTAGGTTAAAGGGGTAAATGTAGGGGTATGGGTGGGTTGCGCTTCGGCGGGTCGGTGTGGACTTGTTGGGCCGAAGGGCCTGTTTCCACACTGTAAGTAATCTAATCTAATCATTTCCACACATGCCACTTGATCCCTCTGCTCTCCTCCACAATTTATAAATTTATTTACCAAGTGGTATGTCTTTCTATGAATGTCTCTTTACTGTCTCACACTTAGCTATCTTGAAGCTTGTTTGTCATTTGAACACTCATTCTACAAGTTTATTAATATATTGCTTCACTTTGGTCACAGACTCTAGATTAGCTATCTCCCTCAACTTGCTATCATCTACAAATTGTGAACTTACCAAGTCTTTTTACCTCTCCTATCAGAGGGGCACATTGCCTCCATTTAAAGCAATCCTAACAAAGGTTGATATAACATGAGATTTGCACACGTGGTTTGCACAAAGATCATGAAGTAGGATTCTTTATTCTGGATAAGTGGTGGGTGAACTATAAGGAACTCCCCTCAGAACATCATTGCAAGATCCTGACTATTTCCATGGTTGAGCTTTGTTTTAAAATGCTTCCGTGGTGCTGTAAAACAGCTTTGACTGGGGCGCAAGGGTGAAGCCAGAAATCCAACAATTCCTCCTTTATGCCATGTTTCGATTAAAACGGAAAGGCGAGTGTTTCAGTAGACTGGGTAACTTGCAGCTCAATGTTTATGGTGTCAATACGAATACCAAGAGAAATGTTAACTCTCTGTTTGTTCCCTCAAACCAAACTAAAAGGAAACAAACATTTCCTGGGTCAGTTATTAGAAGTGTCTTTGAACACTGCTAGTTAGGTCACCCTATATCCAGTACCACCAGTACTTGAAAATTAGGGGAGATGTGGCTTCCTATTTGTCAACTCCAATTGAAGTGATGGGCTGGAAAGATCGGAGGAATTAGTCAATTCTGCCTCATGATCTTGAAAGGATCATTATTTATTTCTCTCTGCAAAAAAGGATCAAAATTGAGGTGGTGAAATTTCTCTGCTGGTTTAACAGTCTGGTTCAGAGATACATGTGGATTCCACATATTTATCTTAAATGAAAATTTACTTTTAAAGAGACAAGTGGAGATTTGTTCCAAAGCCCACGTATATTAAGCATACAATGTCATGTTAATATACTGATCAAGCATCTCTATATTTAAAATGCAGTGAAAGAAAAAAAATTGAATAAATTTAAAGGGCAGATTTTTTTATTAACAAGTGCACCTGAGGAAGAATTCTTGCCCATCTGGAGTGGAACTTTGTAAATATCTACCTGGAAATGCCATAGTTGGATGTGAATAAAATAGTGCTCAGTAACAGTTTGAACAAAAATAAATTCAGAAGCATGAAACTTACCTTGAGGCTTCAATTCTGTACCAGTATTGGTCATTAATGACTAAGTCTGGATATTCAACACGTCCAACACCAGATCCTACATCCCACAGAAAGTTGACTTTGCCTTTACGCATCTCAATTGCTAAGAAATCAGTCTGTAGAATAACAGCAAAATCGAAGTTGAAAGCTAACTTAGGAACCCTGCTAACACTCTGATTAAATGTTTCAAAGTAGGAAATACCTACTTTTGATGAAAAGCATGATGAAAATCTTCAAACATAGTAGTGCTTCTTAAAAAGTATATATGAACCATTATAATACATAATTATGAAATTGGTTACTGTACAGATATACACCATTTCCCATGTGTCCATGTCAGCTCTCTGATAGAGTTAATCTCACTACTCAGCCAGTTCCCCATAGCACAATATTTTGTTGCTCTCTTCAGATAATTGTCTAGCTTCCTTTGAAAAGCCACAATTGCATCTGCTTCCAACATAATGCTGTTGGCTCCAAGCCAAATCAATGAAAGCATTCAGTATCTTGAACAATAAATTTGTAAACCTCAGTAAAGAGCCTAACGTGAAGTACGTAAGATGGTAATTGACTGATAAATTAATATTCCACATTTCTTTTAAACCATCCAGCTCTGCTAAGCCTTAACGTATACATCTGTATAAGGATATATTCACCAATTCTTATCTCGGTGGTAACACTCTTAATACCGAATTAGAAGGCAGTGCACATTGTAGATTGCACATTTGCAATCTCAGAATGCTGGTGATTGAAGGAGTGAATGCTTGATATGAATGGGTTGCCAATCAAGTGTGTTGCTTTAGTGTTAAGCTTCTTGTAAGTTGTTACAGCTGCCCTCATTCAGTCAAGTGGAGAGTATTCCATCACATTATTGACTTATGACTTATGGATGGTAGGCAGGATTTAGCAAGTCAGAAAGCGAGCTGTTTGCAACAGAATTCCCAATCTTTTTCCTTTTTTTTGCCCAGTTAAGTTAGAACATAGAACATTACAGCGCAGTACAGGCCCTTTGATCCTCGATGTTGCGCCGACCTGTCATACTAATCTGAAGCCCATCTAACCTACACTATTCCATGTACGTCCATATGCTTATCCAATGACGACTTAAATGTACTTAAAGTTGGTGAATCTACTACCGTTGCAGGCAAAGCATTCCATATCCTTACTACTCTCTGAGTAAAGAAACTACCTCTGACATCTGTCCTCTATCTATCACCCCTCAATTTAAAGCTATGCCCCCTCGTGCTTGCCGTCACCATACTTGGAAAAAGGCTCTCCCTGTCCACTCTATCTAACCCTCTGATTATCTTATATGTCTCTATTAAGTCACGTCTCAACCTGCTTCTCTCTAACGAAAACAGCCTCAAGTCCCTCAGCCTTTCCTTGTAAGACCTTCCCTCCATACCAGGCAACATCCTTGCAAATCTCCTCTGTGCCCTTTCCAAAGCTTCCACATCCTTCTTATAATGCGGGTCAATGGTCAGTATTTATGAATCATCCACAGTTGTCTTTAAATATAATTACATCAATGATTTAAACCCACTGAAATGAATATTGCTAAAAACATAACAGTGGAGTTTCACATTTGAAAAAAGGCATATTCATTCTAGGTTCTAATACAAATTTCAGTTGAAGATATTGCAAGTTGAATGTTTAGTCAAAAGGTGGAGACAAACTCACTTCTAAAACTATCTTGTTGCCTGAGCCAAAATAAATATTGAACCTGGAGTGTCTGTGCACTTGATAACACCTCCACATGTTGAGAAAACTGTTGCACAGCAGCACATTTCACATTATATGAATAAAATAAAAATTGTGTTTAATTGTATAACTAATTTTTATATAGTGCTTACATGATGGAGCGTGCATGAAGCTTTTGATCATCCTAAAGGGTAGAGTCTTAAAAAGAAACAGGTTCTGAAGGATGATGGCAAAAGACAACATCAAAGTGGGACTTCAATCAAAGAGTTCCTATTTTCACACATTGCTCCCCTCTTTAGTCAATGCCTGACATGCTGCTCTGTAATGGTCTAAAATGAACCTTCGTGGGTACAGGTGAAGCAGTCTACAGTGAGACCACCTAAGGATAGCTGGAATGAGCAGGTTGTCATATGAAGACTGGGCTTGTTTCTCCTGGAGTTTCAAAGAGTGTGGGGTGACTTGATTGAAGTGCAAAATGCCTTGAAAGTTTTGACAAGGTGGATGTGGGTCGGTGAGTCCAGTGTTAGGGTACATTGTTTTAGAATTAGTAGCTGGCCTTTCAGTAGCGCTGAGGAAAATAATTCTCTCAGCATTGTGTGAAGTAGGTGCCAAAGACGGTGGTAGGTGAATCATAAGTCATAGAATCGTACAGGATAGAAGAAGCCCTTCAGTCTATCACTTCTGTACTGCCATATTTTTAAGAAATAGAAAGATCCTTGTTAGGAAATCAAAACTTATCAGATGAGAATTTGAAATTCTGAACACAACAAAACAGCCATTGTATTACTGAATAGTGTAACAAGTTCTAAATGGCTTACTCCTCCTTCTATGTTTGCACGTAAAAGCCAGAAGATATCATCCAACAGCAGCTCAACCATCCAAGCTGAGATCTGAGCCACCATCTTTATCTCTCTGTTGGAACACTGGGAAAATGAAGATTTACATAAAAATAGAAAATGGTGATATATCAGCAGGAATAGCAGAATGTGTGGAGAGAGTTAATGTTTCAATTTGAGGACCTTTCTAAAGACAAACAAAAGTGAAGGTCTACTTCATAGGCTGACAGATAGGAAAACTTTACTGATAAAAGATATCATGGCAGAAAATAAAAGGTAATGGTTACAGCAAAGAAACAAAGATGTGCAGAGTAGGAGAACTGGCCAAGCTAAATTGCCCATAGTGTTCAGGGATGGGCAAGTTAGATGCATTTGTCAGGGGTAAATGTAGAGTAATAACATTGGGAATGGGTCCGGATGGGTTATTCTGAGGGTTGGTGTGGACTTGTTGAGCCAAATGGCCTTTCTCCACAGTGTAGGGATTCTATGATTCTATGATTCTTCTATGATTCAAAATAAACAAAAGCTTTGTCCAGAGTGATTTTGAGTAGTAGAATAATGAACAGCCACATCTGAGTACAAAGTTGTATAAAACAAGTGAAAGACCAGCATGTGCAAAGTAAGTGATCGGAAACAAAATGAGGGGACAGAATTCATGGTCTGAAATTGCTGTACTCAATGTCACATCCAGACGGCTGTAAAGTATCTAATCAAAAGCTGAAGTAGTAACTATCGAGGTTGTGTTCACTGGGATACTGCCACGGCCAAGAGCAGAAGTGTCAACATGAGAGAAATGTGCAAATCCAAAGTGGCTAGGCCACCAGAAACTTGGCATTATGCTTGTGGACTGAACAGATACATTCTGCAATATCATCGGTGTAAATTCATTAATTTTCATAAATTTCATCATAATACAGCTGCAACCCATTAACTATCGCGTGGCAATATAGATCCTATTTGGAACTTGTGCTAAAACTGATGCTCCTATACCATTGCTATAATCTGTGTTCCCATCCCATACCAATTCTTACACATGCTTTTCTACCCTGTCTGTAAAAATCAATTGCTTAAACTCTAAGGTTCTGTCACCCCCATCTCCAGCCACGCTGTGCGTATCATGAGCAATATAACCAAAACATCATATAAATAGTCAGTTCAGCTGTCTATAGTTATTGAGTAAAACCAGGGCATTCTTTCCCTGGTTGGATAATACTAGAGCAGCAGACGCTGACAAGACCTTGACCAGCAGCCCAACATTTTGACTTTTAAAACAACAAAGGAAGTGACATAAAGATCTAAAGTGCGTGGACTTACATATCGTGCACTACCAAGATAAAATAGTAGATTCTCCAGCTCTGATGTTTTCACATTCAGAACAATAGAGTTGTAGGTGCCCTTTTTAATATCGGGACGGTAAGTACGGATGCAGTCACCACCAGATGAAACTGATACTTTGATCTAAAGCAAGTTGAAAGAATCATTCAATTAATGGAGAGTAACAAAGTTACAAAAAACACATATTTATTTTGTTGATTGAACTACTCACAGAGTTGGCATGTTTACGGGCTTGATTTATAAGATCTTTAATGTGAGAGATATTCCTTCCGAGAGTGTCCTGAAGATTCTTGATTGGTTTCAGTTTATCCATCAATTTATCGGTTTTATCTTCCAATTCTTTAACTTTCATATCAGCATCAGCAACTTAATGTGACAATAAAAAAGATAAATGTGCAAATTGTTTTGTTTCCCATTTTAATAAAATCAGAAACAATAAGGTCAGGACGATACATCCTTCTCAGTTTTGGTAAGAAAGGAAATTGCTCAATACAAGGATCTTTGTTCTTTTAATTGAATGCCATGATACAAACATATCCATGTATTTTATCAACCCTAGTTTGTAAGTTAACAATTCCTGCAAAAAAAAATTGTCTAAAATATGTTTCTGTTAACTCAAACACAGAGATGTTCCCATCCCTAAATAAGAATTCACCTATGTGTGTACAAAGGTGGGTCTAGTATTTACTGACAACCTCTATTTGAAAAATTCTTTTCATTCCTAGGCCTCTTTCACACAGCTACCACTCAGTTTTTTTCAATTCCATTTGATTTATGAACAATTACATTGTTGTTATGGCAACAGTGTTACTAGAATTAAGATTTTGAGGTATGAAGCACCAGGAAAAATACCGTGATCAATTTCCATATTTAATATCAGTATTTTGGATTGACTATGTAATTTTAAAATTACAGTTTAAGTTTTAATTATTGCAAATAATTTTTGTAGATTTTTGCTGTCTCTGGAAACTTCCACTATGTAAACTCTATTTGTTTTGATCACTTGTTTATTTATTAATAAATTAAGCAAGAATAAAGCACTCTTTAAAGTGGTTTATCTCGAATCCACTTCTGGACAGAGCAGTCCAGAGTAATGGGAAATGCTCAAACTGAAGTGTAGTTTTATGAGCTCACAGATTCCCATCCACTGGCACCACAAATTAGGATTTTGAGTACAGGTGTCACATTTTGTTACCGTTCCCTGTTTGTAAAATACAAACATAGAAAATAGGAGCAGGAATAGGCATTCAACCACTCCAGCCTGCTCCACCATTCAATACAATCATGGCTGATCCAATGTTCTATACTTTCAGGCACAAAGCCTTACACTTGTCTTGATTGATTCTGGCCTTTGACTCCTCCTTCTATCTTTTCCCTCATTCCCTTTTCTGTCTTTTGTTCTTGTCCTTGATTCCCCTTCCTCTGACTCTTTGCATAAGTTCCCATTCCCCTTCCAATTTGGTTAAAACCCTCCCAACCACTCTAGCAAATGGTCCCCCAAGTCATCAGTTCCCATCCTGCCCAAGTGTAATCTGTCCAGTTTGTAATGGTTTAATCTCCCAGAAGTCTGAAACCCTCCCCTTCATGCCACCTCTTTAGCCACATGGTCATCTGATATATCCTCCTATTTCTATTCTGAAAAACATGTAGTGATCCTGAGATTACTGCCTTTGAGGTCCTACTTTTCAGCTTGCTTCCTAACTCCTTACATTCTATTTTTAGAATCTCATCCCCTTTTTACCTGGTGGTATCAATGTGTACCATGACCACTGACAGCTCACCCTCCCCCTCCAGGATGTTCTGATATCACTCTGAGACATCGTTGACCCAAGCACCAGGGAAACAATATATCAACTTGGAGTCTCAGAGATGTATATGTATTCTCCTGAAAATTGAATCCTTCTTTGACTACTGCACTTCCTCCTCTTCTCCTTTGCAGCAGAGCCAACTGTAGTGCCACAAATGTAGCTGTTTTTTGCTTTCCCCTGACAGCTATTCCCCTCAAAACATAGTATCTTTTTTCAAGGGAGTGACCATCGGAGGTTCCTGGATTGCTTGTCAAATCCTGTTACTCTGTCTGGTACTCACCCATTCTACAATATACCAAGTCATGCCTGCACCTTTACCAGGTTCCAGAATAAGGCACAGATGAGCGTGACATTACACGGCTTGGAAAAACTAATGTGATCATCTAAATACCAATTGTAAAGCCACAAATTACATTTGGTGTAACATGCAGACTACAGTGTGGAAGATATAGTTGATATTATATGCAAGAGACAAGTTTAAGTAAAAGGATCAACAACTTCCTAAATCTAGAAGTTGCTGGCACGAACATACATCTGCAAAAGACTAAATGTAAATGAAATAACTAATTCACCATGTTGATTCGAATCCCCTGATAAGTATATATTTACCTAGGTCCTAAATTTTCTCAAAATATGCACTGTCCAAATTATTGGCTTTTCTAAGTACTACTTTGGTCCAAGGGATAAGTGAGTTACACCATGGTTTATACTGAATATAAATTCAGCAACAAAGTGGGTATGGTCCAAGGAACATGATTTACATTTCTCTATACTCTGCTATACTTGGCTTATCGATAGTCACAGGTGAGGTGCCGGAAGACTGGAGATTGGCTAACGTGCTGCCACTGTTTAAGAAAGCTGATGAGGACAAGCCAGGGAACTATAGACCAGTGAGCCTGACGTCGGTGGTGGGCAAGTTTTGGAGTGAATCCTGAGGGACAGAATGAACATGTATTTGGAAAGGCAAGGACTGATTAGGGATAGTCAACATGGCTTTGTGCATGGGAAACCATGTCTCACAAACTTGACTGAGTTTTTTGAAGAAGTAACAAAGAGGATTGATGAGGGCAGAGCAGTAGATAAGACCATAAGACATAGGAGCGGAAGTAAGGCCATTCGGCCCATCGAGTCCATTCCGCCATTCAATCATGGCTGATGGGCATTTCAATTCCACTTACCCGCATTCTCCCCGTAGCCCTTAATTCCTTGTGACATCAAGAATTTATCAATTTATGCCTTGAAGACATTTAGCGTCCCAGCCTCCACTGCACTCTGTGGCAATGAATTCCACAGGCCCACCACTCTCTGGCTGAAGAAATGTCTCCGCATTTCTGTTCTGAATTTAGCCCCTCTAATTCTAAGGCTGTGTCCACGGGTCTTAGTCTCCTCGCCTAACAGAAACAATTTCCTAGCGTCCACCCTTTCCAAGCCATGTATTATCTTGTAAGTTTCTATTAGATCTCCCCTTAATCTTCTAAACTCCAATGAATACAATCCCAGGATCCTCAGCCGTTCCTCGTATGTTAGGCCTACCATTCCAGAGATCATCCGTGTGAATCTCCAGTGCCAGTATGTCCTTCCTGAGGTGTGGGGACCAAAACTGGACACAGTACTCCAAATGGGGCCTAACCAGAGCTTTATAAAGTCTCAGTAGCACAACAGTGCTTTTATATTCCAATCCCCTTGAGATAATTGACAACATTGCATTCGCTTTCTTAATCATGGTCTGAACCTGCATGTTTACCTTTAGAAAATCCTCAACTAGCACTCCCAGATCCCTCTGTACTTTGGCTTTACGAATTTTCTCACAGTTTAGAAAGTAATCCATGCTTCTATTCTTTTTCCCAAAGTGCAAGGCCTCGCATTTGCTCACATTGAATTCCATCAACCATTTCCTGGACCACTCCTCCAACCTGTCTAGATCCTTCTGCAGCCTCCCCACTTCCTCAGTACTACCTGCCTGTCCACTTAACTTTGTATCATCAGCAAACGTCGCTAAAATGCCCCCAGTCCCTTCATCCAGATCATTAATATATAATGTGAACAGCTGCGGCCCCAACACTGATCCCTGCGGGATACCACTTGTCACCGGTTGCCATTCCGAAAAAGAACCTTTTATCCCAACTCTCTGCCTCCTGTCAGACAGCCAATCCTCTATCCATACCAGTAGCTCACCTCGAACACCATGGGCCCTCACCTTGCTCAGCAGCCTCCCATGTGGCACCTTATCAAAGGCCTTTTTGAAGTCTAGGTAGGCCACATCCACTGGGTTTCCCCGGTCTAACCTACTTGTCACCTCTTCAAAGAACTCCAACAGGTTTGTCAGGCATGACCTCCCCTTACTAAATCCATGTTGACTTGTTCTAATCTGACCCTGCTCTTCCAAGAATTTAGAAACCTCATCCTTAATGATGGATTCTAGAATTTTACCAACAACCGAGGTTAGGCTAATTGGCCTATAATTTTCCATCTTTTGCCTTGATCCTTTCTTGAACAAGGGGGTTACAACAGCCATCTTCCAATCATCTGGGACTTTCCCGGACTCCAGTGACTTTTGAAAGATCTCAACCAACGCCTCCGCTATTTCCTCAGCCACCTCCCTCAGAACTCTAGGATGTAACCCATCAGGGCCTGGAGATTTATCAATTTTAAGACCTTTTAGCTTTTCTAGCACTTTCTCTTTTGTAATGGCAACCATACTCAACTCAGCCCCCTGACTCCCTTTAATTGTTGGGATATTACTCATGTCTTTCACTGTGAAGACTGACGCAAAGTACTTATTAAGTTCTCCTGCTATATCCTTATCTTCCATCACTAGGCTTCCAGCATCAGTTTTAAGTGGCCCAATGTCTACTCTTGCCTGTTGTTTGTTTCTTATGTATTGAAAGAAACTTTTACTATCATTTCTAATATTACTGGCTAGCCTACCTTCATATTTGATCCTCTCCTTCCTTATTTCTCTCTTTGTTATCCTCTGTTTGTTTTTGTAGCCTTCCCAATCTTCTGATTTCCCAGTGCCCTTGGCCACTTTATAGGCTCTCTCTTTTTCTTTGATAGATTTCCTGACTTCCTTTGTCAGCCATGGCTGTCTAAGCCCTCCCCGGATAATCTTTCTCTTCTTGGAAATGAACATCTGTACAGTGTCCTCAATTTTATCCACAAACTCCCGCCATTTTTGCTCTACTGTCTTCCCTGCTAGGTTCTGCTTCCAGTCTATTTTCGTCAGTTCCTCTCTCATGCCCTCATAGTTACCTTTGTTTAACTGTAAAACCATTACATTCGATTTTGCCTTCTCTCTTTCAAACTGCAGACTGAACTCTACCATATTATGATCGCTGCTTCCTAAGTGTTCCCTTACTTTAAGATTTTTTATAAAGTCTGGTTCATTACATAGCACTAGGTCCAGAATAGCCTGCTCCCTTGTGGGCTCCATGACAAGCTGTTCCAAAAAGCCATCCTGTAAGCATTCCATGAATTCCCTTTCTTGGATCCACTGGCAACATTATTTACCCAGTCCACCTGCATATTGAAGTCGCCCACGATCACTGTGACCTTGACCTTCTGACATGCCTTCTCTATTTCCCAGTACATGTTGCGCCCCTGGTCCTGACCACTGTTAGGAGGTCTGTATCTAACTCCCACTATGGTTTTTTTGCCTTTGTGGTTCCTCAATTCCACCCACACAGACTCCACACCATCCGATGCTATGTCATTCAGCACCATAGATTTAATTTTGTTCTTAACTAACAAGGCAACCCTGCCCCCTCTGCCCACCTCCCTGTCTTTTCGATAAGTTGAAAACCCTTGGATGTTTAATTGCCAGTCCTGACCCCCCTGTAACCACGTCTCTGTGATGCCTACCACATCATAATCATTCACGATGATCTGTGCCATTAGTTCGTCTGCTTTGTTATGAATGCTACGAGCATTCGGGTAAAGTGCCTTAATGTTAACTTTCTTATCATTAGAGATATTGGAAGTCATAAGATGTCCTAAGTTATCCTTCAGTAAGGCTTTCAACAAGGTTCCCCATGGGAGAATGGTGAGCAAGGTTAGATTTCACAGAATACAGGGAGAACTTGCCATTTGGATACAGAACTGGCTCAAAAGGTAGAAGTCAGAGGGTGGTGGTGGAGGGTTGTTTTTCAGACTGGAAGCCTATGACCAGTGGAGTGCCACAAGGATCGGTGCTGGGTCCACTACTTTTTGTCATTTATATAAATGATTTGTATGTGAGCATAAGAGGTACAGTTAGTAAGTTTGCTGATGACACCAAAATTGGAGGCGTAGTGGACAGCGAAGAAGGTCACCTCAGATTACAACAGGATCTGGACCAGATGGGCCAATGGGCTGAGAAGTGGCAGATAGAGTTTAATTCAGATAAATGCGAGGTGCTGCATTTTGGGAAAGCAAATCTTAGCAGGATTTATACACTTAATGATAGGGAGCGTTGCTGAACAAAGAGACCTTGGAGTGCAGGTTCATAGCTCTTTGAAAGTGGAGTCGTGGGTAGATAGAATAGTGAAGAAGGCGTTTGGTATGCTTTCCTTTATTGGTCAGAGTATTGAGTACAGGAGTTGGGAAGTCATGTTGCGGCTGTACACGACATTGGTTAGGCCACTGTTGGAATATTGCGTGCAATTCTGGTCTCCTTCCTGTTGGAAAGATGTTGTGAAACTTGAAAGGATTCAGAAAAGATTTACAAGGATGTTGACAGGAGGACTTGAGCTATAGGGAGAGGTTGAATAGGCCGGGTATAATTTCTCTGGAGTGTCGGAGGCTGAGGGGTGACCTTATTGTGGTTTATAAAATCATGAGGGCCATGGATAGGATAAATAGACAAAGTATTTTCCTGGGTAGGGGGAGTCCAGAACTAGAGGGCATAGGTTTAGAGTGAAAGGGGAAAGATATAAAAGAGACCTAAGAGACAACTTTTCATTCAGCAGATGGTACGTGTATGGAATGAGCAGCCAGAGGAAATGGTGGAGGCTAATACGATTGCAACATTTAAATGACATCTGGATGGATATATGAATAGGAAGGGTTTAAAGGGATATGGGTCGGGTGCTGGCAGATGGGACTAAATTAGGTTGGGATATCTGGTTGGCATGGATGAGTTGGACCGAAGGGTCTGTTTTATGTGCTGTACATCTCTATGACTCTATGATGAATTTTTGAAGTGGTGAAGTATGTCAATATAGAAAAATTGAACATTTTCAGACCATCTAAAACACCTCATTCAAATGAGCTGCTGGATAAAGCTCTTGTGAAAGTCCTGAAACAAGCTATCCCAAAACCAAACTTGGTAGAATAACTCTTATTGCATTCATACAAAATAGGAATTTTTCATGCAAATCATCCATGTTGTTTTTCTGATTTTCTGGAAAAGCAAATGTATTTTGACATTTTTTCAGTAAGAATTAGATTGAAATTAACACCATTAAAATTCACTTAAGATCTTTGGCACTCAGTCGCAGTGGGCACTGTACTCAAGGGGAAGTTACTTTGTTTTATGTTAATATGTAGAACACGGTTTTAAGTTGTCAATAAAATGAACAGGAAGAGTAATTATGTTAATTCTGTAAATGTACGTCTTTTGACCACTTCAGAAAATGCAACAGTAGAACAGAAACTTACTTGTCTTAGCTGGTGTATTAATGGCAGCATTTGCTTTGGCCACATCATCTTTGAGTTTGCTACAGTTGTCCTGCAATCCCAGGAGATTCTGGTTTAAATCTTTTATTTCTGCCAGCACTGCATTTGCAGTGTCATTTGCCTGTTTGGCTTTCTCTTTAGCTGCTTGTATCTTGGCACTTGCATCTATTTTATGGAAGAAATGTACATATTAATGTACTGCATGTTAATATAAAAATAACTCAGCATTAACTTCACAACATAGTTAACATTGAACAGAAGGCATGCATTAAAGAGCTGATTTTCTGACATTGCATCACCAATACAGAGCATTGATCAGTGGAGACATAGAGTGGAATTTTCCAGGTCTTCATCCAACTCCACCATCACTATCCTGCATGCTCCATGGGCAACATTCTCTTCCATCCTTTGACCACACGAGTGGGCATTGCCAAGGCTTCATCACATCATCAAGGCTGTTTTCAGACCAATTCACACACTACTGAAGCACACTCCACTCTGGAGCTAAGGGGCATTTATACCTTGTATGCTTCTGCCAAGTCACAGCGGCATCGACACATCTCCGGTATCTACACAGGATGGTTCCTTCGTGTCTTTGCTTACTTTCTTAGCAGTCATGCACTCTGCACTGACTTGGATGCTGCAACCTCCTCTGGCTTGCATTGCTTTTTAGTTCAGTGGGAGCTGCAGCAGCTTCTCAACATCCTGAGCACTGAATTGTTCAGGGACAGACATGTTGATGTGCAGCACTGTCAATTCACACCTCCTGGTGGAGTAAATGGGGACAATGTTCACTCTGGGGCTGCCACTATTGTCAGATAAGGGGCACATCCAATCTCAGTACAGATGATTGGGCCACAGTCAGCCTTATAGAACAAGTGCAACCAGTCTGGGAATCACAGAGGCATCAGTCAAACTGCTGAGGAGACATCCATCCTTTGATCCTGCTTATCAACTGTCCCTGTTGTTGCAGTTCCTGAGCCTTCTGATGTCAGTAACAGCCAAGACCAGGACTTAGCTTCTGCCTTGGCCCAAGCAGGTTATCTGGTCATTACCAGTCACTGAGGATAACTTTTTTTTATCTAACTGCAGAGTTTTGTCAGTGATGTGCTCACCAGATTGTGCTCCCAATTCTAATCTAGAAACAGAAAACACTAGGGTGTTGGCCTGAGCTTGTGGTGGGTGCCGCCTTGTCAATTCATCCTCAGAGGGGAGAGTGACCTCCTCCTAAGGGTCGCTAGTACTGATCTATGTCTCCTAGTGGTTTGCTGGGTCTCATTAATGCCTACATAAAAGAAGAGAGGGAATTATTTGTGAAGAAAGGGTCAAAAAGTATTCAGGATAAGAATGAGTTTGCACTGGTGTTAATGGCGGAACAGCACAGCACAACACAATGTAGCTCACTCACTTGGCTGCTCATGGAGATCTCTCTATCCCCTCTGAGTTACTGCGTTCTTCTCCAGCCAACTCCAGAATTTTTCCTCAAATTGTGAAGGACCAAACATCTGCCCTCCTCACAACCATCTTTGCCCTCTCCAGCTAGTGAGGAAACATAACTTTCTAAAATGATACAGAGGGACGAATTGAGGGGGATGGAAATTAATGGGAGAGGAGTTATTGGTGATCGAGGGGTGGGAGAAGTGACCAGGTATCTGCTGTGAATGAGCAGGAAGTGCAGAGGACAGGAAGGGTTAGTAGTTTGCAAGTATGAGGTGGGTGAGAGATGTTGAGTGGACATGTTGCACAGTCATTGTTGCACTCCATTGACCTTGGTGAGAGGTGTTAGAGTGAGTAGCAATGTCCTTGACAGCTTGAGATAGGAGGGAAAACATGATGACACTTACCTTGCTGAGCACAGAAAAACTTGACCTTCTTCCTACACTGCTTGTTTTTTTTAAAATATTCAGGACACCTCACTGCCTTGGAATGCTAACTCTGTCCAGGTTGGCTGCATCTGGTGGCCTGGCCTCCTTTACTGGAGATGGCAATGCCTTTCTTTTGAAGAACCCGTCCACGAGCACTTCTAGGTCCGAGTCAGCAAAGCAAAGAGCGACTTTCCCTTTCCGTGTCGTGTTGTTTGGGATCAGAAAGCAAGACCACAAGGTGAGAGGCAGTTCCTGGTTTGGAGCATTTGCAGTGCTGTGGAGCTGGGTTTAAATATGGAGCCAGCAGTGCGAACATCACCAAATCCCTGCGGTGGCGAGAACTTCCACCTCTCCTGCCTCACAATTCCATAGGACAGGCCCTGAAAAGGCCAGTTAGGCCATGACTGACTCAAGACTGGTGACTGCTGGAGAAATGAGCCACAGTCGACTACCACCATGAATCTCAGACAAAAAAAAATTTGCTAGAAAAAATGGAACATTCAGCCCAACAGATCTGAAATTGTGAGTATATTGCCCATTGATTTTACTCAATAGGTTACAGGACAGAATAAAAAGGTCATTTTGATAATTTCTGTTAGCAGATAAAACTTAGAAGAACAGAATGTGACCAATTTCATCCAAAATAAACTGCACAAGCATAAAGAGCCATACGTCAGAATAAAACTTACCTTTGGGAATGGCATGAAGTTTCGCAAGTGTATCGTTTAAGGCTTTCAGCAAGTTTTTGTTTTTGGTTGTACCATCATTTAGCCTATTTTCTAAGTTATTCAAGTTATCTCTTTTCTCTGAAAGACAATAACAAAAGATTCAAGACATGACATCTACATCATGGCACAGTTTTCTCAAAATGAATTAATTATTTGTTTGTACATTTCTAACTGCCTGAGTTGAATATAGTGGTTTTTTTCATACTTTTGAATTGTTCATGCTATAGTTTAGGGATGTATGCACACATGAACGATATTAATCAATCAGACCACTCTTTGATGTGTGATCCATGCCTACGTTAATGTTCTCATACGTGGTTGCAACAGAATATGATTTGACTTGTCACATGTAATGAGGTACAGTGAAAGGTTTTGTTTTGTGTGCAGAACAGGCAAATCATACCATATAAAGTGCATAAGGGGAATAGAACAGAGCGAAGAATATAATGTTATGGCTGTAAAGAAGGTGCACAAAGAGCAGATCAACATTCAATTTAAAATTTGAGAAGTCCATTCAGAAATCTAATAAGTGCTCCAAAACCATTGAGGAAAGACTTAGAAAAGTCAAAGTGTTCCCCTTCAAAGTGCTCAATGCTTGGCATTGACTGAGTATGGAGTTGTGATTGGACAGAATTGAGTGAGACTTTAAACCTTGGCATAGTCATCAATTACTACGTACAGTCTCAAATTTGCTATAGTCCACTGAACAAAGTGTCACATTGACTGCTGGTATGCTTACGTCAGAAAGCATCAATACATTTCAAAGATTGTAGAAAAATAATACCTTTAGTTCACAAGGAAGTAAAGTTGGCTAAGAAGTCAACTGACCTTTTAGTTGAACGTTTTAGGGATTACAGGCTACAAGCTTTTTGAATACATGGATCATGTTCAGTACCAGAAATGATAACCAGCCTAACATATCAGATGTTAAATTTGACTGGGATTCTACAGACAATTTTAAACTCGATGTAGGGCATGTTTTAAAGTAATGGATATCTGACAAGCACAACCAATATAAAGAACGTGGCATTGCAGATTGTTAGAACAGATGATGAGTGTCATGAGTGAATCAGTAATTTTCACACAACGATTTCTCTCAACTCCAAAGGTCTTATTTCCTGTGAAGCCTGGTGTACATTTGTATGCTAAATATCTGGTAATGTAGCAAAACCAAAAATTAAACAGAACAGCTCCCAGTTGCTGACCAGTTGGCCTTTTGCATTTCCTGGGCTGAGGTATCCATTGAACAAAACAAAGTGATAGAGTCATAGAGAAGTACAGCACAGAAACAGACCCCTCGGTCCAACTTGTCCATGCCGACCACAAATCCCAAACTAATCTCGTCTCATTTGCTAGTATTTGGCCCATATCCTTCGAGATCCTTCCTATTCATATGCCCATCCACGTGACTTTTAAATATTGTAATTGTACCAGCCTCCACCACTTCCTCCGGCATCTTATTCCATAAACACACCACCCTCTGTGTGAAAAAGTTGCCCCTTAGGTCCCTTTTATATCTTTCCCATCTCACCTTAAACCTATGGCTTCCAGTTTTGGACTCCCCCACCCCAAGGAAAAGACTTTGTCCATTTATCCTGTGCATGCCCCTCATGATTTTATAAACCTCTATAAGGTCAACCCTCAGCCTCCGACACTCCAGGGAAAATAGCCCCAGCCAATTCAGCCTCTCTCAACAGCTCAAATCCTCCAACCCTGGCAACATCCTTGTAAATCTTTTCTGAACCCTTTCAAGTTTCACAACATCCTTCCAATAGGAAAGAGACCAAAATTGCACCAATAGCCCCAGCCAATTCAGCCTCTCTCAACAGCTCAAATCCTCCAACCCTGGCAACATCCTTGTAAATCTTTTCTGAACCCTTTCAAGTTTCACAACATCCTTCCAATAGGAAAGAGACCAAAATTGCACCAATATTCCAACAGTGGTCTAACCAATGTTCTGTACAGCCACAACACGATCTCCCAACTCCTGTACTCAATGCTCTGCCCAATGAAGGAAAGCATTCCAAACGCCTTCTTCACTATCCTATTCTCCTGCGAGTTCACTTTCAAGGAGTGATGTACTTGCACTCCAAGGTCTCTTTGTTCAGAAACACTCCCCAGGGCCTTCCCATTACGTGAACAAGTCCTGCTCTGATTTGTGTTTCCAAAATGCAGCATCTCCTAATTAAACTCCATCTGCCACTCCTCAGACCATTGGCCCATCTGATCAATATTCCATTGTACTCTGAGGTAACCTTCTTCATTGTCCACTACACCTCCAATGTTGGTGTCATTGCAAACTTACTAACCAAACCTCCTATGTTCACATCTAAATCATTTATATCAATGACTGAAAGCAGTGGATCCACCACCGATCCTTGTGGCAAACCACTGGTCACAGGCCTCTGTCTTCTACCTTCGAGCTAGTTCTGTATCCAATTGGCCAGTTCTCTCTGTATTCCATGAGATCTAATCTTGCTAACCAGTTTATTATGAGGAACCTTGCTGAATGCTTGAATTCCATATAGATCACGTCTACTGCTCTGCCCTAGATGTCACAGTTGAATGTACAGTTAACGGAGAGCTTCAAACCAGCATCCACAAAAAAAAACACATATGGTCCAAATACTTAACTTCAGAAGCAATCATCCCAACACCCACTAACGGAGCTGCATCAATACATTGTTTCAACGAGCTGCATCACACTACAGCACCCAAGAACTACAAAAAACAAAAGTAAAATATCTACAGGGGAACCTCATTTTTGTGAACCAATTATCCGAATATCGGATTATCCTTAGGAGATCTCAAGGTCCCGATAGAAACATTACACCAAAGACTTGTGCCCAACACTGGTTGTGTCTTTTGTTTACATTGATTTGAAGTACTGCCGAGAACAGTCCTGGATTGATGGGAGCACAGGCACCGCCTCTAAATGACTGACCTCCCGCCCTCTCTCTCTCTCTCTCTCCCTCCCCACACTTTCCCTGGAGTTCTACACACGGCGTACCCTAAACACCCCCTTTCCCAGATAATTCTCCAACATTGTCCTGTGCAGGACAGAGATGGAACCTGTCAAAAAGTTGCAGTAAAACGATGTGTGTGTGTGTCTGAGTGCACTGTTTGGAGACTCACCCCCCAAAAGGCAGTAGCAGCAACAGCAGCAGTCCTGTTGTTGGTGTCCAGTCCAGCTGTCCTGGAGATGGGGGATGCGGGTGGGTGCAGACGGGGGTCGCGCAGGGGGTGGGGGCAGGTGTGGGCCAGTGCAGAGGGTGGATGGGCAGGGAGCAGAGTTGGATGGGGTTTGGGGGCACGGGGGGGGGGCGGTGCTGGACTGATTCAGGGGCAGTGTTGGACAGGATTGGGGGCAGGCAGGGGGATGGTGTTGCATGGGTTTGGGGGGAGGGGTTTGGGGAGGTGGGCAGGGGATGGGGTTGGACAGAGTTTGAGAGGTGGGTGAGGGCTCACGTGTGCTGTGCTGCTGCTAGTCTCCTGAACGGGGAGCAGTCTTAATAAAAAACTCCGTGCCCCAGAGGAAAAGCATTGAATTGATTAACTGAATAATCAATTATCTGAACATTATACTGCCTGCCCATCTTGTTCGGATAATTGAGGTTCCTCTGTATACCACGTTTTCAATGGAAACTCAATAAATACAATCCACTGATTCCTCAGAAACAAATCAAAACAAGCAGACACAAAGCAACCAAAAAGTGTAGCCACATGACCTTACATCAAAGGCATATCATAATCTACTTCCAGACTACTCAGACCCCTTGGCTTCATGGTAGCCCACAAACCTACCAACACACTTAAACAGCAACTGATGAACCTAAAGGATCCATTAGAGACTATCAGCAAAACTAACGTCATTTACAAGATACCATGCAAGAACTGTAAAAAACACTACATCGGATGAACTAGCAGGAAATTTGCCACCAGGATACATGAACACCAACAGGCCACCAAAAGACATGACTCACTGTCACTAGTTTCCATACATACAGACAAAGGAGGACACCCCTTTGACTGAAACAACACACACATCCTAGGATAGGCGAAACAAAGACATGCACGAGAATTCTTAGAGGCATGGCATTCTAACCAGAATTCCATCAATAAATACATCGATTTAGATCCTATCTACCTTCCCTTAAAAAAAGAACCGGAAATGACATCACCCATCTTATTAAACCAAGACCAATAAATTGGGAGGTGGGACATACCACCAGCACTTTACCGGAGACTCTCACTGATAATGTTACCTAGTATGGTGATGAAACATCTCAAAACAAACCTTCCAACTCAGTGAGCTAACTTACATACTTATCATCAACCTGAGCTACCAATCTTCTCAAAAATCGCTCATCAATTCTCTGTTACTTCTCCAAAAAAACTCAATCAAGTTATTGAACCACCATTTCCCACGCAGAAAGCCTTGTTTAACTATCCTTAATCAGATTTTGTCTTTCCAAATCCATTAAATTCTGTCCCTCAGGATTCCCTCCAACAACTTGCCCACCAAAGATGTCAGGCTCACCAGTCTATAGTTCCCTGGCTTTTCCTTACCACCTTTGTTAAATAGTGGTACCACGTTAGTCAACCTCCAGTATTTTGCTGCCTCACCTGTGACTATCGATGATACAAATGTCGCAGCAAGGGGCCCAGCAATTACTTCCCTAGCTTTCCTCACAGTTCTAGGTTACACCTGATCAGCTGCTGGGGATTTATCCATCTTTATGCATTTTAAGACATCATGCACCTCCTCCTCTATAATATGGACATTTTCCAAGGTGTCACTATTTATTTCCCCATATTCTATTTCTTCCGTATCCTTCTCCACAGGAAACATTGATGCAAAATACTCGTCTAGTATCTCCACTATCACCTGTGGTTTCACACAGGCAGCCTTAATGATCTTTAAGGGGCCCCATTCTCTCCCTAGTTACCCTTTTGTCATTAATGTATTGATAAAATCCCTTTGGATTCTCCTTAACCCTATTTGCCAAAGCTGTCTCATGCCCCCTTTTTGCCCCCTTGATTTCCCTCTTAGGTATACCCCTACTGCCATATAGTCTTAGGATTCATTCAATCTCTCCTGTCTATACCTGACATATGCTTCCTTCATTTTCTTAACCAAACCCTCAATTTCACTCGTCATCCATCATTCTCGACACTGACCAGTCTTGCCTTTCACAAACAGGAACATAGTCTCTGGACTTTCTCATTTTTGAAGGCTTCCTATTTTCCAGCCGTCCCTTTATCTGCTAACATCTGCACCCAATCAGCTTTTGAAAGTTCTTGCCTATTACTGTCAAAATTAGCCTTCCTTCAATTTAGAACTTCAACTGTTAGGTCTGATCTATCGTTTTCCATCGCTATTTTAAAACAAATAGAATTATGGTCACTGGCCCCAAAGTGCTCCCCCACTGACACCTCAGTCACCTGCCCTGCCTTATTTCCCAAGAGTAGGTCAGGTTTTGCACCTTCCCTAGTAGGTACATCCATATATTGAATCAAAAAATGTACTTGAACACACTTAAATTCCTCTCCATCCAAGCCCTTAACACTATGCAGTCCTAGTCTGTTTGGATAGTTAAAATCCCCACCATTATCACCCAATTATTCTTAGAGATAACTGTCATTTCCTTACAAATTTGTTTCCCAATTTCTTCACTGACTACTGATGGGGGGGCAATAGTACAATCCCAATAATTGTGATCATTCCTTTCTTATTTCTCAGTTCCATCCAATCCACTTCCCTGGATGCATTTCCAGCTACATCCTCCCTAAGTACAGCTGTAATGTTATTGCCAGTCAAAAACTCTCCTCCCTTGCACCCCACCCCTCCCCCACCTCCTCCCTCCCCAACACTTCCTATAGTATCTATATCCTGGAACATAGAACCACCAGTCCTGTCCATCCCTTAGCCATGTCTCTAACTGCTATGATATCCCAGTCCCATGTTCCCAACCATGCCCTGAGGTCATCTGTCTTACCTGTTAAGCCCCGTACATTGAAATAAATAGTTTAATTTATCTCTGCTTTGTCCCTGACTGTTTGACTCACTCATTTTCCCAACTGTCCCAGTCTCAGACTGACCACTTTTCTCACTATCTCCCTGGGTCCCACACCCCCATCTTATTAGTTTAAATCCTTCTGAGCAGCTCTCGTAAATCTCCCCACCCGTATACTAGTTCTCTTCCAATTGAGGTGCAATGCATCTTTCTTCTACAGGTCACTTCTATCCCAGAAAAGATTCCAATGCTGCAAAAATGTGAATCCTTCTCCCCTGCACTAGCTCCTCAGCCATGCATTCATCTTCTCTATCCTCCTATTCCCACTCTCACCAGCTCATGGCACCGGGAGTAATTCAGATATTACTACCCTCGAGGACCTCCTTTTTAAAATTCCTGCCTAACTTTCCATATTCTCCCTTCAGAATCTCATCCTTTTCTCTTCATAGGTCATTAGTCCCAAAGTGTACAATGACTTCCTGCTGGTCCCTCTCCCATTTGAGAATTTTACCCCCATGAGGCACTGTAACCAGAATGCTATAACAACTTTAAAAAATTTTTCACTACATCTTTCAACAGAATTGTTTTATTATATTTGGATTAGATACTGAGCCGTATGGTTTTAGGGATACACACTTCTTTTCCTCAATCATATATGACACTTTATAAATACAAATCCAAACTTTGCTTACCTTTCACATCTGTTCCCAATCGTTTTCCTTCATTTAACTGTCTGAAGCTTCTCTGCAGTGAGCTTTTGGCAGTTTCCTTCAAAGGTCCATCTGGACCAGATGCCTGATTAAATAACAGCATTTTTTAAACTATTACATAAACAATGCAATATTTATACTTTAATGATTACACCACTGTCTAACAATGTCCTGTTATTTATCAGAACAAAATTGAGACAGAAGAGAAAACAAAAACTGCCTTCAACTATTTCTAAGTATATCTTGAGGAAGATCACACAATTTCATCAATTATTGGGATGAAATTCATTTCTAGCAACCTGTGAGAATGTAGCCTTCAGGGTAAACTCAGCTCTGTCACAACTCACTGGGATAGTGCACTGGAAATCAACCCCAGTATCCTCGCAGTGCTCACAAATATTAAAATTGAACTAAATCACCAAAATGCCCAGTTTTACTGACCTAATTCAGGTTTAAAAAAAGACACACCACATTTTCTACAAACAAGGAAATAACTATTTATTGTAAGCAAACTGATTTTTTTAACTAATGATAAAAAAGGCATGTTGATTTGTTCATCTATAACACTATAAATCTACTCCTTTCTTAAAATTCCTGTATACATTCAATTGTACACATGAAGAGACAAAGCAAGCAACAAATAGTTTGGATGAGGGAGGGAAAAAACAAGCAGTTTCTTTCATACTTTTCAATTGTCCAGGTTATAGTTTAGGGTTGGATGTGAACTATATGAATCAGGCAGATCACCCTTTGAATGGCATAGTTCTGGATCACAGACAGCAATGAGTCGTTTTCCTTCAGCTCACCTTTGACTTCTTTTAATTATTGGATAATGACATGAGGTTGTGGATGCAGTGGTTCTCAGTCTTCCATTCACTGAGGACTCACTCTTTTAGTGCCTTTGAAAGTAGTTTCTCCCGTTTTCCTTTCAACAGAGAATTGCAAAGAGAGGGGAGGGAGAATAGCTAGTTAAGAGGAATTTTCTTTTGCTTCTTTGCACAGAAGAGGAAGGTTGGGCATGGGTGGGGGAGGGGAAATGGGTGAAGTGAGGCAGTATCTTTCTCCTGCATTTTCTCCACTGAGGGCTGTATCCACCTGGCCAGGAACCAGTCAGGCATTTGTTACTATAGTAGGCCTTCCTAAGCCCAGAACAACAACTGATTGAAAAAACTCTCAAAAGACTATCTCTCGCCGAGATTACACACAGACAGTGTAATTCTGTCAGGGATGCTCTTTCACTGTTCGAATAAGGCAATGTTGTAGATTACAATGTATTCCAGTAACTTGTTTTAGAACCATTTTTAGTTCGCAGTCCAAAAACATAAAAGTGGTCTTTATAATTCCAAGCGTGATACATTTGACTGTTTCAAAATGTTAGTGACTTTCAATTCTGCTCAGCTATGGGCAAGGAGTTTATTGCAAGGTTTTCAATGATTCATTCAGACTAGATCAGGGTCACTGCAGAGGTGTTCAAAGTTTACAGGCAATTGGAGAAAAAAGACAATTAAGAACAGAAATGTTAGGAGTGCTGCATAGAGTGTGAGGCTGGGAAGGCAGCTATCCTACACTGGGACTGAGGGAATCAAGAGCAATTGGATGGCACCATGTTGTTGGAACTCAGGGGGAATTTCTCAGAATAAATAGGCAGCTAAATGCAGAAGATAACTCAGAAGTAGCTCTCAGGAGCTGAGAAAGTGGGAAGGTTGTTAACTCTGTACGGGGACATGCCTTGAGGGGCTTAGAAGAAGCATGTGAGCATGAATCCTTCAGTGCACTGAGATGATAGAGGTTGAAAAAAATTAACTAGTGGTTTTTACTTGAGGCAATTGATTACAAACCGAAAAAAATCCAGGGGGAGACTGGCGTGGAGATGCCTGAAGTTAGTGAGGAAATGAAGTTATGCTCATAAACAGCTAGTAGAGGACAGGTGTAGGGTCCAAAGACCTGGGAAAGAAGAGTGATTGATGAGAGCAGGAGCAATCATTAAGGCAGTCCATGCTTGAAAAGAAGTTTCAAGACCAGATTAGCAAACGTGATTTACTTATTTATTTTTTAAACTATTCATTCATCAATCCATCTATTTATTGATTGATTGATTATTATGAATTGTGGTCCCTTATGAAATTTTAAGATAATTCAACATTCCTTCCTGACATTTCATTTGGCGGTTATTGCTGAAACATTTGTGATTCTCTCTTTATCAGATTTACTATCTAACATGCATTGTGTGGTACTCAAGCAAGTTTATTACCAAAATTTACCACATGTTAGTACTGGATGTCAGAAATAAGTCCTACAGGTGTTGTAGAATGCATTTCTGTTCTGATGTCATAAAGTTTATTGTTGCTACTTCAAACACCATGCACTCTGGTGAATATGTTGCTTCACACCACTTTGACTAAAACTAGCTGATCTTAGTCTATGAAAGTGTTGAGAGACCCTTAATCAGAGTCAATAACTATCTCATGTTGCTGATTGTATCTTATTTGTTGTTCCACTTGTTTATTGTGGAAACACGAGAAAGCCATTCAGTCCCTGAAGCCGCGCTACCATTGAACTAAATGATGATTAATCTGCGCTTCAAGCGTGAAAACATTCCTACCTTGGAATGTGCATTTCTATTTCTGTTGGGCAAGTAGATTTTATTCTGTGTTTAATTAATCATGTCACTCAGTAGAGAAACAGTGAAATAAGTGACTCTAAAGTGGTACATATTGGTACAATTCAAAAATGATCAAAATTCATAATACAGGTAGAAGATCCTTTATCCGATCATCCAAAAACCGAAAAGCTCCGAAATCCGGAGGTTTTTTTGTGAAGTTTTTTTTCTCATTAGCAAGGCAAGCAAACAGTTAACCCAAGTCAATACCCATTCGATGTGTGTCACTCAGATGCAACGTGGGGGGGCCGTGGCCAAGCACGTTCTTAGTTAGAAGTCTGCTTCTCCGGTAAGATTTTTAAAAATTTCACTGTTAAACTGTCACATTCTGAAAACCAAAAAATTTTGAATTCCGAAAAACAGTTGGTCCCAAGCATTTCGGATATTCTACCTGTAGTTCTTTATGTTACAAGGCACCCTTCTTCCTTACCAGTCTCACAGCTTGATTGGCTGTTTCCTTGGCTTCTTTTGCAACTTTTTCAGCTTCATCAATTTTATCTTTAATATTAGTATAAGCCCTGAAGGCTGCTGTTGCATTAAAGGATAGATTCTTGGCTTCAGCAAGGATACTGGTTTGTAAGAGATAAACAGAGGCAATGAGAAGCAACTTCGAACATCTTTACATTTGCAAGTACTTTAACAAAGTGTTGAGCATGTTGTTCCCTCTAATCAAATTAGCTGAATTAGTTATACCTGATTTGACTTGTTTTTTTTCCTGCCTTTGCAGGGAATAACTGCATAGCTCGACAACAAAGATGATGAGGCAGACTACCAAAGGAGCCAATCCTAGACAATTACCTTGCAAGTATTGTTCCTGATAGGGACTGTCCTGTACCAAGGTGCTAAAGCCATTGGGCTATGGTAGACAGTTCAGCAAACTGGGACTCTAATATGTATTTCTGTGACTGTATGGAACTATACACAATGCTAAATGCAGAAAATAGTGGGAAGATGCAGCAGGTCTACCCAAAAACAGGAAATCGATCATCGCATTGCAGATGCTGGAAATTTGGCTAAGGTTAGAAGGTCTGGCAGCACCTGGGGACAGAGGAATTGAACTAACATTTCTGGGTTATTACCTTGCATCAGAACTTCATTCTTCATTAGAACATTCATTCTCATGAAATATCTCCTCCAGAACGGTTAAACCGCATTTTCTTCTTTTAGATTTATTGGGCTAAAAATTATGGTGCGGAAAACATTGTCAGAAATTGACCAGCGAAGAATCAGTCCAGCCTGCAGCAAAAACAGGCAGAGAGTGGTGTTCTGAGATTAAAAGTGGCATCTTGGCCTCCCACTTCCACCAGTAGGAGTTGTTTGGCCAATCTGTTTGGCTGCCAGCTCCAACATTGCCAGCAGCAGCAGCAGTACTCGGTACAGGGGGCTGTAGGCAAGACCATGAAGAACACACCTACAGAGCCCAAGTGAGCTCAGTCAAGGATATTGGGCAGGGAAGGTTTGCCCACTCTTAGAGTGATGTTGGTGGAGAGGAAATAGAGGTGGATTTTGAAGTATAGGTGAGTAGAAAGGAAAGGTGTTTCTATCTTCTCAGGTTGGATTCTAACGGGAAATGTCTGCCAGTGTCCCTATTGCTGAAACCGCACCTGGCCGGAACACACAATGTTTAGCCATGGAGACAGTTCCCCACTGTCTTGCTGTCAGTGTAGAATACTATCCACCAGCAGCACATATCTTAAACTTGGGTAAAATCTGGGCAGAACTCTGTCACTTAAGCAATGATTAGAAAACCATGGGCAATTTCTTCCTAATTTCTGTTCTGTATTATCAATGGTTAAATCTTCCACTGTTGGCCAAAATCAGAAGTTAAAGCCTATTGTTTATTTGCAGCATGCATTGTTCTACTTTAATATATAATAATGTGTGTTTAAAGCAGTCACAACCTTTTCAAATAATTTTAAATACTTGTGTTCTTTTCTTTGAATTTTCAAGACTGTGAAAACTTAATCAACTCAGTTACTTGAAAGTGTGAACTGATTTTCCTCTCTCTCAGTAAAGTTAAATAGACGGACCCTTATCAAGCTTATTTCAAAACTCATTTTTAAAAAAAGCTTTTGGTCTCTCAATTCTCATCTTCTGTGCATCTCCTCCTTGTCATCCCACCATTGAACTCCCTCCATTAACTTCTGTCACTGCATTATTGCATCCCTCCCACCTAAGACTTCTCAAAATCAACCTCATTGACCAATTTACTAATCACATCTTCCAATATTGTCATGTGTGTCGTGGAATCCATTTTAGTCCAATTAAATAAGACAGACTTTAAAACTGCCATTGGGGCTAATCCTGTTTTGAATGCAATTTGAAAATTATGGTTCAGTAGGTCACCTCAGGACCATGATGCCTCAGAATATTTGGAATTTACAACAGTCTGAGAGAGGAATGGGAATCCTGGTCATCTGCAATTACTGGTCCATTAAACCTCTTAAGCTTATTAGTGTCCATCTAATGGAGAATGTGATTGTTAATCTTTATTTCTGTCCACATGAACAGTCTGGTGCATATCAACACTCAACAGTTGCATTTATTACAAGGATATCACAAAGTTAATCTGACTTTATAGAAGAGTGAATTTTGATAGGCCCATTGTGTTGGGTCCAGAATTACACCATTTTGGTGTTTGTATGGCCACTTTCATCAACACTCCTCTTCCTGACCTCCTCATGGGCCTCCTGCTCTATATAAAGTGGTAGAGGCAAGCCTTAACAAGCCCTTTCGCAGCTCCTACCTCCTGGAGGCACATGGCATCTCTAACTGGATGCTGAGCTCAAGTTCTCCCCAATCAGCCTATTTACTTTTAAAAACAGTATCACAGATTTGGGGACCCTGAATTCATCCAGGTGTCAGGTCTTGACCCTATTTTGAAAATCTGGTTCCCTTTCTCTGAAGCACCTTGACTTGCTTCTTACCCTTCTTAAAAAGGTACAATATAAATGTTGTCAGCGTGCTTTGAGAAGATTTGTGGCAGGTTGAGGTTCTGGATATAGGTTTGCTCGCTGAGCTGGAAGGTTCATGTTCAGACATTTCATCACCATACTAGATAAACATCTTCAGTGAGTCTCCAGAAGAAGCATTGCTAATGATTCATCAGCAGTGCTTCATCTGGAGGCTCACTGAAGACATTACCTAGTATGGGGACATAATGTCTGAACATGAGCCCTCCAGCTCAGCGAGCAAACTTACATCCATAAATGTTGTCATTAACGTACCCATCCAGGATTCCAGATGAGTCATTAAGTACTGCAGCATGATACTCTGCTCTAAGGACTAGGTCTGGAAGTTTCTCATCATGAATGCCAGCTGCCAGTTCATCCATTTTGTCTTTTAGCTCTGCAATTAATGGCTCTAAATGTTCTTGTTCTTCAAGCTCCTGTGAACCAATATAGAAATGTGCTTAAAACAACAGATAATTTGTTACCGTTTTTACTCATTATTTTCCAAGTGCAGAAAAAATCTAGGTACATTTCACGAAGAAAATTAAATCAAAATACACAGTAATATTTACATTGTGAGTAAAATTCTTGAGGTGTTTGGAGATCACAAGCAAAATGGTTATGTTACTGAATAAGTAATCCAGAGGTCTGGACTAACCATTCATCAACTGGTAAAGAGGCATTCATTTCAAATACAACCAGATGGAGCCTTTGAATTCAGTTAAACAAACAAATCTGGAATAATAAACTAGCAGCTTTAATAGTGACTGTGAAACAACTAAACTGTTAAACCCTCCCTGGCTCACAATTGGGTTTTAGGCAAGGAAGTATGCTGTCCTTAACTTGCACACAAGGAAAAACCATTTAAACTGGCAAATGAGACAGCCTAGTCAACTCTGCCCATACGTTCAAAATTCAACTCTGGTATGACCAGTACACAAATTTCCAAGTATTTTACTGCTTTTGTTCCCATCTTCTTTGTGATTATGGATCCACTGCAATGTGGAAACTCTTAGCAAGGTCACTCAGTCTCAAGAAGGCAGCTTACGCCCTCTCAAGGACAGTACAATGGACAATGAATGTTGAGTTTGCCAGTGATGTGTGTATTCCATTACTGAATGAAATATGCACACAATATATGCACAGATTTTAGAGATTTACAAGGTCTGTACTGTCAGTTCCCTAAAAGCTGGTTTCAGAGAAGTGAAAATAAATGTTTTGTATCTCTGGTAACAAAATATAAATCATTTTAATGTTTGGTCATACATGAATTGCTCATTGTCTTCCTTTGAAAATATAAATCCCTGGCATTTACTTCACAAAAATAGATTCCAACAAAGGGGCATGATAATCTACTGAAAGAGCTATGTACCCACCTGTGTCATATTCTTAAGTTATTCTTGGTATCACGTTTATGGCTCAGCACTATAAAGCTAGAGGGCACTTGAAGCAGGTACGTTTTATAGAACTCCCCATGCTGTCGCATGAATGAAGAATATTACAAACAACCTGAATCATATCAATCTAGACTTATGAGTCATAATCGCCATGGGTAAAATTGTCTTGTATTGTTCTGAAAGTTAAATCGTTTATTCTCTCAACTGATTAATGCTGAGAAACCTATGCATATTCTCTAATTGTTTATATTATGTTCATGTAATAACTATGCACTGCCATTATGCAGTTAAGTTGCATTAATCATTATTAATTTATCCTATTAATTTTTTATTACTTACATCTAATCCCAAAGAAATTTCTCCCAAAAGCTGCTTCGCTTCAGCTATAAGATAATGACCTTCGTTAAGGACATCTTCTGTATCCTTTTTACCACCCTCAACTGCCTGTTTCCTCATCTGAATTCAAATAATAGGAAGGAAGAAATCAGCTGTTACAACATGAAAAAAATACATTCATTGTTTTACATACATTTCAGCCCTATGAGCATTTTACACATGGAACTAGTAACTATTCCAGCTGGAAAACAATACTTTGAGGCATAAAAATGTAACAGAGGCAATCTCCACACTCTCAAGTCTATCAGAACAACACAAATAAACAATATCTGACATCTACTGGACTGGAATTATCTGAGGTAGAGGATGGTCAGTGACCCGGTGTGAGGCAGGGAACGACCAACAATCTGGAGTGGAGTGGGGATGGGGTGGTTTCGGCTAGGGGGCAAGGTGGAGGGCACTTGGGGGGGGGGGGGGTGGATGGGAGCGGGGTTGGAGATTGGGGGTGGACAAAGGGCAGGGATGCTGTCGGACGGGGGTGGGGGTGTTTGACGGGGGTGGAGTTGGATAGGGTTGGGGGTGTCGTATGGGGGGGGTGGGGTTGGACAGGGGCAGGACCATGGGCAGCGTGGGGTGGGGTTGAACAGGGGGCTGGGTGGATTGGTTTGGGGGGTGGATGGGCGGAGCGGAATTGGGGGGGGGGTCAGACAGGGGGTGGGGTTGAACGGGTTGGGGGATCAGATGGGGGGGGGGGTGGAGGTTACAGCCCACGGGTGTGCTGCTACCTAGTCTCCTGAAGGGGGAGCAGACTTAGCAAGTGCTCACTGTGTCATTCCCATTGTACTGACAGGAGTGAGGGCGGTGGGGAGACATCAGCAAAGCTGCAGATCCCTCAAACACAAGTGTATGTCTGCTCAGAAACAAACCCTGAGACAGAGAGAGGGAGCAAGGCAGGCAGAGCGAGGAAAAGGGAAACTTCCAAAAACTCCAAGCCCCAGCGAAGTGGCATTGAATGAATTAACCGAATAATCAATTATCCAAATAAAATACTGCCCACCCATCTCGTTTGGATAATCAAGGTTCCTCTGCATATCCATAATGTAATATGACCTTTTGCTGTATTTTCTCTTTTTTTTGTACCTAAGGTTTGTACCTCTGTACTTTGTACCTAAGATGGTGCCATGTGCTGGTGACATTGTACACTTTTCACCATACTCCTGTTCTTCTGTAATTGAGTACATGTGATAATAAACCTAATTTTAAATATAAATTCTAAGTAATGTCTGAAATGCTTCCTTCCTTCTTTAGGAGGAAAATGCATACAACCAGAATATACCTACATGCAGGCTGTGGGTGGGTTGAGATGCCTGACCTCTGACACCTTTTGAGGAGCTGTCCATCAAACTGGCAGAAGAGCAAGGAGAGTCTGACTATGTTAAAAGGGAGTTTGGATATCGACAACCATCGAGTAAGAAAGCTTCTAAGCAACCACATCCAATAGCGCATCACGTATCAGTCTCAATAAAACCTTAGTAAAGTGGGTAGCTTCCAACAACAGCAAGTCTTTTTTTTTATGCAGCCTCTGAATCTCACTCTCAATGCAAACAAAACAAATAGCTCCAGCAGCCAGGTCCATATCTATTGGCACTCGGCCTACATCTCTGAGGAAAAATAATCATAAGCTCGAGACACCCCACCCTCCCTCAAGGTAAAGACATTCATTTTGCTCCTATCCTATCTCACGTAGGCTGAAGTGAGCACAGCACTGACATGGACCCGCAGTGAGAGGAGACAGAAAATGCTGAGGTCTCTGACATTCAAAAGGCTGGTGCTGAACAAGCCACTGCACAGCCCAGTGCGGAATATGGGCCTCTGGATTCAGCCATGAATGAGCTGGTGGTGACGCAGGGCTAAGCAGGAGCACGTCTCTCAGAGGTGCCAGAGATCATGCACAGACTACAGTGAAGGGTATAGCAGCGTCCCAAGTTCTGTCTGATATTGGGTTCCAGCAAGCAAGCGCATGACTGCCTCCAGGAACTGAGTGGAGATCAGGTCCAGCAGAATAGTGAGTTTCAGCTGGATAAGCATGGAACTTTCACTTTATCACCCAAAGCGGTGAACATATTCATTCACTGGCTCATCAAAAGTGGGAAAACTGGGCCTCGACCGCACTCCAGCTGCCCCATTCCTCAATGGGTGAGGGAAGTGCCCTGGTATGCCAACAGGGAGGAGAAGCAACAAACAGGCAACCGGGAATTGTTATCTCAGGGCATTCCCTGCCAGACCAACACATCCCTATATCAGGTCAGCCTGAGAAAGTTGCCACGACACCAAGGCAGGTGTATATTGTTCATGATCAGCTTTGATTGCCTCAGTTGCACATGTTGGCATTGTATAGGAATGTATACTAACAAATCTGGAGTCCCTCCTACTTGCACTGTGCGTTATTTGACAGACCATCTTTAGGAAACAATTTTGAAAAAGATGATGCTTTTAAAACCTTACCTTCAACTCTTTCACCCTCTTTCTCCCCAGAACTAACGATGGTCTTCTCTTTGCTCTGGGATTCCCTCTGTCCTTCTTCAATCTCCTTATAACCATGGGTCTCCACCAAACTTATTGTTCTTTCTCCACTCTCATTCCCACTTAAATCTCCATGCCCAGCCTCACCATGTCCTTCACTCTTTAGACTTGTCTTCCCTTCCCAAGATTAACCAATTGTGTTCCTCAATGAGATCCGTAGCTCCTACCCTTCCTTGTCCCTTTCAGTGTGATTCTCCCCTCTGTTTCTCAATTTCTGGACCTCAGTTCCTACTGATCCTTCCAATGTCCAGCAATACTCATCCAGTCTAAGTTCCATCCCATCTGTTCCTTTCTACTCAGTCCAACCTTATCTGTCAAGCCTCTTTTCAAGAGAGTCTTCTCTTTAGTATTGCCCTCTTTTATTTCAGACTCCCTTTCTGTTGAGCCCCATGTGTCTTCCCCAGTGATGTTAGCTGAAGCATCCATCAGTGTGGGCTTCCCTTGCTTGGGATACAGGGCCCTATCAGCCTTCTTCCTATACACCGTCAGTGTTTAACTACAACAAGCAAGTCTTCCCATGAGCTGGGTGGCCCGTTGAACCTTCACTCATTACACTGCAAGGATTTGCACAAACAACTTGGTTATGAAGGAACCAAGTTACTTCAATTTACTGAAGGAACTATCTTATTCTCTCCAGAGCTTGGAAGAAAAGGTCTACCTTATCTGATATTTACCTCATGTATATAGTCAGGTTTGTGAACACATTGTTCCCCACTTTTACATAACCAAATTGCACCCTTGAAAGTAATTCCAGCAGGCTGTTAAACAGTATTCACAACAGGCTGATGAATGTAAAAGAGTTTCCCAAACACACAGGATGGGCAGAGGACTGGTTTAACAGGTTCTGAAAACTTAATGGAAAACTTTAACTACTAAATCTTTGCCCCCTGTTCAATTAATTTCTCTGGCCTGCCCTTCTAAAAATACTGGATGGGCACAGGAGTTTCTACCCATTGTCTCAAAGGTGCACTTAGTTACCACCTTTCATGTAGAAACTGTCCGTAGTTGCTTTCAGGAGGGGTGAAGGCCATGGTAGGTAATGGTATGTATGAATATCAAGCTATGGACAGTAAGAAAAAATTACCAAAACGTTGGTTGAAATGATAGGATTGGAGAAGGTAGCAAAAGGATGCAATGAAATTGCACTCGTGAAATGGGTTCAGGAAACTCAGCTGAATGTAATAATTGTCTACCTCCAATGCAGTCATGTTTCTCTGATTAACAGCAGACAAGTGATTGGTCTCCTTGATTTTTTCTTGTGCTTCTTTCAGTAGCTCCTGTGCTTCATTGAATTTGTTTTTGTAATCAGCGAGTTTCTCCTTAACCTCATCCTTCAGCCCTTGTGTGTTCTTATGTGGATTGTCGAACAACTTTTTCACTCTCTCTAATAGTGTGCGGGCTGCGCTAAAGTAAAAAAAAAAGTTAAGGAATTATTATGATGGAAAAATGTTTCTACTTTAGAATATAAATCAATAAGGGCTGGTTTTCATAACCCTTCCCTCAGGGTATGGACTTTTTTTTCCAGATACAAAGACACTTTGTAATATCTCTGCCCATATTATGTTGCATCAAACTTTCCGGAGATGGGAGATGGGGTTTAGTTTTAGCTTTCAGTACTGATCAGGCTGTGAAAGCTGCTACATCCCTCTCTCTTTGCTACAATGAAAAACTTGGGTTCTCTTCCTGCTGCTAGAAGTGCACGTGAGGCATGTTACCATGTTACTGAATTTGTCTTTGACAAAGGGTGTGCTTATGGGATGGTTTTATATTGGAACGGTTAATGAGTAGTTTACTATTTTGTTAATTAAGTTGCTAGAGTTTTACAGTTAAGCCAATTCGTTTATTTTATTTTTTGTTGTTCTGTATTTTAACTGCAATGTATGAATAAAGTGTTCAAAGTTTGTGCGAAGATTTGTAGCTCAGGTGCTCGTTGTTGTGGTTCTGTTCGCCGAGCTGGAAGTTTTTGTTGCAAACGTTTCGTCCCCTGGCTAGGCGACATCATCAGTGCTTGGGAGCCTCCTGTGAAGCGCTTCTTTGATGTTTCCTCCGGTGTTTATAGTGGTCTGTCCCTGCCGCTTCCGGTTGTCAGTTTCAGCTGTCCGCTGTAGTGGTTGGTATATTGTGTCCAGGTCGATGTGTTTGTTGATGGAGTTTGTGGATGAATGCCATGCCTCTAGGAATTCCCTGGCTGTTCTCTGTCTGGCTTGCCCTATGATAGTAGTGTTGTCCCAGTCGAATTCATGTTGCTTGTTGTCTGCGTGTGTGGCTACTAAGGATAGCTGGTCGTGTCGTTTCGTGGCTAGTTGATGTTCATGTATGCAGATTGTTAGCTGTCTTCCTGTTTGTCCTATATAGTGTTTAGTGCATGGTATTTTGTACACTACATTCGTCTTGCTCATGTTGGGTATCGGGTCCTTCGTTCTGGTGAGTTGTTGTCTGAGCATGGCTATTGGTTTGTGTGCCGTTATGAGTCCTAGGGGTCGCAGTAGTCTGGCTGTCAGTTCCAAGATGCTCCTGATGTATGGTAGTATGGCTAGTCCTTTTGGTTGTGGTATGTCCTCGTTCCGTGGTCTTTCTCTTAGGCATCTGTTGATGAAGTTGCGCGGGTATCCGTTTTTGGCGAATACCTTGTATAGGTGTTCCTCTTCTTCTTTTTGCAGTTCTGGTGTACTACAGTGTGTTGTGGCCCTTTTGAATAGTGTCCTGATGCAGCTTCGTTTGTGTGTGTTGGAGTGGTTACTTTCATAGTTTAGGACTTGGTCTGTGTGTGTGGCTTTCCTGTATACCCTTGTAGTGAATTCTCCGTTCGGTGTTCTCTGTACCATCACGTCTAGGAATGGGAGTTGGCTATCCTTTTCTTCTTCTCTCGTGAATCGGATTCCTGTGAGTGTGGCGTTGATGATCCGGTGTGTTTTTTCTATTTCCGTGTTTTTAAGAAACCATGATATCATTCGACGTGACGGCACTGTTCACTTCGATTGACAAAACCTTAGCCAGAGAAACAATAGCCAACCTACTGGACATACAGAACAGAAAACAGGACGCTGAACCTATCAACAAAGACGGCATACTTAAACTACTGGGCTTGTGCCTCACAACACACTTCACATTCAACAACCAGATGTACGAACAAATCAACGGAACACCCATGGGATCATCAATCTCGGGACTCATAGCAGAGGCTGTTATGCAAAGGTTAGAACAAACAGTCCTACCACAAATTCAACCCAAACTCTGGGTCAGATATGTCGATGACACGTTTGTAATCATTAAAAACACGGAAATAGAAAAAACACACCGGATCATCAACGCCACACTCACAGGAATCCGATTCATGAGAGAAGAAGAAAAGGATAGTCAACTCCCATTCCTAGACGTGATGGTACAGAGAACACCGAACAGAGAATTCACTACAAGGGTATACAGGAAAGCCACACACACAGACCAAGTCCTAAACTATGAAAGTAACCACCCCAACACACACAAACGAAGCTGCATCAGGACACTATTCAAAAGGGCCACAACACACTGTAGTACACCGGAACTGCAAAAAGAAGAAGAGGAACACCTATACAAGGTATTCGCCAAAAACGGATACCCGCGCAACTTCATCATCAGATGCCTAAGAGAAAGACCACGGAACGAGGACATACCACAACCAAAAGGACTAGCCACACTACCATACATCAGGAGCATCTCGGAACTGACAGCCAGACTACTGCGACCCCTAGGACTCATAACGGCACACAAACCAATAGCCATGCTCAGACAACAACTCACCAGAACGAAGGACCCGATACCCAACATGAGCAAAACTAATGTAGTGTACAAAATACCATGCAAGGACTGCACAAAACACTATATAGGACAAACAGGAAGACAGCTAACAATCCGCATATATGAACATCAACTAGCCACGAAACGACACGACCAGCTATCCTTAGTAGCCACACACGCAGACAACAAGCAACATGAATTCGACTGGGACAACACTACTATCATAGGGCAAGCCAGACAGAGAACAGCCAGGGAATTCCTAGAGGCATGGCATTCATCCACAAATTCTATCAACAAACACATCGACCTGGACACAATATACCAACCACTACAGCGGACAGCTGAAACTGACAACCGGAAGCGGCAGGGACAGACCACTATAAACACCGGAGGAAACATCAAAGAAGCGCTTCGCAGGAGGCTCCCAAGCATTGATGATGTCGCCTAGCCAGGGGACGAAACGTTTGCAACAAAAACTTCCAGCTCGGCGAACAGAACCACAACAATGAATAAAGTGTGTTTTGCTTCAAGTTTGAACTGCATTTGGAACACAACGCTTGGCACTTGCCTTAAAGACATGAAAAAGTTAATCTCTAAGCTATCTCCTTGACATGTTTTGAAGGGGTTTGATCTGGTCCATAACAGTGGACACAGAGGGAAAGCCTGGAGTGCCAGCATTCCTACTTATTCTAACACCCCTGAAATAATTTAAAACGTACCTTGTTGATGAAATTTTGAGAGTACCATATGGAAGACTGGACAGACAGAGGATGTTGTTCTGTCCTAAAACTACAATCTGGACCTTAGAGAACTACAAAAAGGCAATTGAAGCATTTAGCTGTAGAAACGTCATCATTCAGAGTGTTGGCATTCAAAACTACCCCAATGGAGACATGACTCCTCAACAAGCACGGAATGATTTTTAAGCTTCAGCTAGTTTCTTATCAATTCCTATGATCTATCTAAACCACAAGTTGAGTTTAAGTCACGGAGCTTGAGGTTGAATTTTTGTCAAATACTTGAGGGACAGCAATCATAGGACGTGTACTATTCACTGAGAAAAGTTTAGGAAATTTGACAGACTGCAATTTCCTGTCTAAAGCCATACTGATGGCAATTTATTAGATTGTTCTTGTACAAGCTTCAAACTTTCTTCTGATAACTGAATCTATTATTTTACAACCACTTATCCTTTTCCAATCTATTGACTCAGCTCACATATTTCTCCCTAACACTCTCAGTAATCTGGGATAAATAACATTTATTTTTGAAGATTTATTTTCAATCCTTTAAGCCTGTCTTGGATTTCCATCACCTTAGTTAACATTGTTTTAAATAATATGTTGCTCATGGCTTCTGCTTTGAATCCATTTCAGGAAGGAATCACTCAGAATATTAAGTATTTTCTGCTTGTCTGCAGTTGCCAGTCTTTTTGCTTATTTTATGGTTCACACCTCTCCTAAACAATCCCCTTGCTGTTGTGTTCTTAAAGAAATGTTGTTTTATTCTGCCTCAGCTGCTTTGATTTTCTCTAGAGCCTTATAAAAACTCCTCATTTCATCTGTTTGATGTGTTTTTGCTGGTCTTTTGCTTATCCCAATGACTCACTTCCTCTCTTCCCCTCTAGGATTTGCAATTTGCCTTCACCATTTTAATTAAATCGATATAAAAATGATTGTTATGGAAATCTTGAGTTTACTAATCATGTCTTGAGTTCTCATTAAACAAAATTGAACTGAGGTTAGAGTACATTAAAAAAACACAAAGACTCAAACTACGTACTCGAGTTCATCTTCAACCATTTCCTCATGTTTATCAAATGATCTGCCACGCATCTCTGCTATCATCTTTTCAATATCTTGCTGAATATGCTGTAGATTTCTGTCTGTGACCCCATCCTTGATTCGAAGGGTTTCATTTAATTTTTTAGCTTTTTCTTTTAAATCTGGGAAGACAAAGAAAAGGACTTTATTGAAATTTCATGATTCAAAATTGAGTTGGAGACTATCATTTATACATTGCTTTCATTATAACATCTCTCAGAAATGTGCAACTTCACATAAATGAATCTCATTGGAAAGCAGTTCTGATTGTATTGGTGTCATTTTGCATACGTCAAAAAATGCAAGATGAATAACCACTTCATTTGTTTTTGACATTGGCAGAAATGAAGAGAACTCTCTGCTCCTCTTGAATTGCATGTAGAATCTTTATCATTTGTCAACAACACTAAAACGGGAAAAAAAATTGGCCCTGGTTTAACCTCATCAGAAAAGCAGCCTTTTAACAATGAAATGCTCCCTCAATACTACATTATCTAGGTAACCTTGACTATGTATTTGAGCACACAATCATCTGAGCTTATTTACCAACTGTGCCTGAGTTTAGGTTGAGATTGATTTAGATTTATTTAATATTTTCACTTGTACAGTGAAAAGTGAATAATGCCACCACATTCCAGAGCCATCTTGGATTACAGAATAAATTACTGAATAAATTGAACAAATAGTAAAATACTGAAAATTGATATTAAATTGATATTACTAAATCTGAAATATCTTCAAAAGGTTATCTTTCCCTTTCGGTAGACTTCACCCTCTTTGCCCCTTCAGTTGGGCTATCTGACATCATCCCCGCTGTCCTGGCAATGCAATGCTTTTCTGCTACCACCAACACTATCACTTCTGTGCCCGCTGCCTCAGAGTTGGAGACAGACACTTTGTGTGGGTCGCGCAGCTCCTCCGATGCTGGACATCAACTGATGGGGGCCTCTCCTTTTCCAATGCTATCACCCAAGATGGAGCGGGGATGGAGATACATAGGACCCTGGGGCCTCCCACAGAAGGACATCAGGAGGCCCCAGGGCAACAAAAACCAAAATAAATGTGACTGAGCTATAGAGCCAGAAAGACAACGATGAAGCTGTGTGAATGCAGCTGAACCCCACTCTGAGAGCCAGACACTGGCATCCCTGCTGCCATCTTAGATGTGCCCCAGCAGAGATCATTACACAAACCTATGATCTCAGACTGGCATGACAACAGCACACAACAGAAATGTTCACACATGGTAGTTTGTTGGTCAATTTTATTACATGGAAAATTACAAGCTGTGCATTTCTGAATTCTTAATGGTCGCTCCAGTGACCAATGCTGGTACAGGCAGCATAAAGTTGTAAATTTGGGCTCAACATTTTTATTTATATTTAATTCTAAACACAGTACAGCTGAGTTCATACTTATTGATTTCTAACTGATTCTATCTAACAATAAAACATTAAATGTTTAATGATTTTACTTCTTAATGCTAGGACATTGTGAAACTCAAACCTGAAGCAATAATTATACAAAACTATATCATTCTCATGTTTTTCCACTGGCTTGAGAATTTCTAGAATCCTCAAATCTCGTATTGGAAAAAATTGCTTTTGCCAAATTGGTAACAGATACATGGGCTAACTTTCTTTCAAAATAACCATATTATTCTAAGAAAAGGTGGTGATATATGTTGGAAATCTGCATCAGGATTCACATATAAATTTTGGCTGGTGGAACAGGGTAGAAACAGCATCTCACACAAACTCTTTTTTTAATAAAATGGTCATAGTGACATAAATATGGGACAGAGGCAAACTGAAAATGAAATAAATGCCAAATGTTAATAGTCATGGCCCTTCCACAGGCCTTTGGGCAACCCTATGGCCTTCCCATGCATCCTCCATCCCTATGTGTCCAGTATTCAGTATGTTCAGAAACAATGAGCTGTATAACTGTGGTCAAGGTTTGAAATGTTGATGAGAAAGAACCAAAACAATCTCTTCTGAAAAACAAAACTCCTACTCTTACAGCCTTATAAAAGTGCACTGTACTCTACACCCTTAAATCTTTCCCAAATAAACAAAACACATATTAAAATACCAGTACAAAGAAAAAATAACTTATTACAACTTTATAAAGATGTTAAGGTATACATTTTTCCACAAACAGTTTGAACAGGCCCTCATTGAACCGATTCCATTAGTGAATTCAGCCAGGCTTTTATGATGAGGCAACCTGAAAAAAACAGATTTCTGACTATCTGTTTCTCCCAAATAGGGAAGACAGCTTAAACTTAAGCAATTCACCAAGGCTCCTTCAACAGCATTTTCAAAACGCATAAGCTCAACCAACTAGATAGACAAGAGCAGCAGATAATTTTGGAAACTCCACCAAGCTCTCTTCTAAGACATACGTCACTGTGACCTTGAACTATATTGCCATTTCATCACTGTTGACAGGTCATCATGGAACTTCCTTCCCAATAACACTGTGGGTGCAGCTAAGAAAATGGCTTCTCAAGGGCAATTAGAGTTGGACAATAAATGCTCACCAAGCCAGTGATGCCATCAATTCAAAAACAAACATGAAAGAAAAGAGATGGGCAATAAATACTGTCTAGCTAGCAATGTACACATTTTGTGAACAAATGAACAGAGGGCAGTGGTGGAGAGTTGTTTTACAGACTGGAGGCCTGTGACAAGTGGTGTGCCACAAGGATCGGTGCTGGGTCCACTGCTTTTCATCATTTATATAAATGATTTGGATGTGAACATAGCAGGCTTGTTAGTAAGTTTGCAGATAACACCAAAATTGGAGATGTAATGGACAGCAAAGAAGGTTACCTCAAAGTACAATGGGATCTTGATCAGAGGGGCCAATGGGCTGAGGAGTGACAGATGGAGTTTAATTTAGATTAATATGAGGTGCTGCATTTTGGAAAGGCAAATAGGGCAGGACTTATCCATTTAATGGTAAGGTCCTGGGGAGTGTTGCTGAACAAAGAGACCTTGGAGTGCGGGTTCATAGTTCCTTGAAAGCAGAGTTGAAGGTAGATAGGATAGTGAGGATGGCATTTGGTATGCTTTCCTTTAATAGTCAGAGCACTGAATATAGGAATTGAAAAGTCATTTGCAGCTGTACAGGACATTGGTTAGGCCACCTTTGGAATATTGCGTGCAATTCTGGTCTCCTTCCTATTGGAAAGATGTTGTGAAACTTGAAAGGGTTCAGAAAAGATCTACAAGGATGTTGCCAGGGTTGGAGGAATCGAGCTACAGGGAGAGGCTGAACAGGCCAGGGCTGTTTTCCCTGGGGCGTCGGAGGCTGAGGGGTGACCTTATAGAGGTTTATAAAACCATGAGGAGCATGGATAGGATAAATAGACGAAGTATTTTCCCTGGAGTGGGGGTGTCCAGAACTAGAGGGCACAGGTTAAGGATGAGAGGGGAAAGTTTTAAAAGAGACCGAAGGGGCAACTTTTTCACACAGAGGGTGGTGCGTGTATGGAACACGCTGCCAGAGAATGTGGTGGAGATTGGTACAATTACAACTTTTAAAAGGCATCTGGATGGGTATATGAATAGGAAGGGTTTAGAGGGATATGGGCCAAGTGTTTGCAAATGGGACTAGATTAGTTAGGATATCTGGTCGGCATGGACGAGTTGGACCAAAGTGTTTATTTCCATGCTGTACATTTTGGTAATATAGTTATCTGTTAAAAGATTTTGCAGTCCAGGCTACGATTCATGAATCTTCCCAGGAGCTATGAACCATGAGACTTGAAGAAGCTGCCCATTTCCCATGAACATTGCTGGAGTGTAACGCTGAATGGAGCCAGCTGGGTCAGTGGGGCAGTGTGCAGGCTCATTACCTGCATTCTTGTCCCAAAATTGCTGGGAATGGAAACTGGGATTTAAAACTCAGACTGAAGTATCACCTGTCATCTTCAAAAGCCTTTTGAATCATCCCGACCTCACAAAAATATCGGCCATTGGTCCCGATCGTATTTCGTTAAGCTAAAACACTGTCAAAGACGCTGACTCACAATAATTGAACTCCAGAACTGACCTTGAAAATGCAACCTAATTATATTTATACAAATGAGTTGATTTTTACCTTGGGTAGCCAACATAGTATATCTAATGGATTTTTCTAACTCCTTTGCTCGTTTGTCAGTCTTTTCTGTGTCCTTATCAGTTTGTTCACCATCTCCTGAAACTTTTGTTGTCTAATTTTAAAATAAAAATAATTTAGTTAATAAATGATTTGGCTAACAAAAAGGTATATGAGTAATGTTATTTTAATTTGTAAATTTACTTGTCAAATGTAGAATTTATTCAGAAAGCTATAAGAATTCGAAGATGCTTTAGCTCTCTGTTAAAACCTTGAGATGATTGCAAAAGTAATTTTCAGTCAGCTTATATATTTAGTCTTAATTTTTATTTATTGAAGGCTTTTAAAAAAAACTAATACTGTATAGACTGATTGCTAATGCAAATATTTATTTCAATGTTATGTCACATAATATTTAAAAAATTAAATAAATCAGCTCTGAATCTTAACAGATCACATTGTATGTGCTGAAAACAAACAGAAATTTCAGCTCTATTTTGATGTTAAATTCATAATACTATATTGTCCCTTACTCTATTCAGTAGCTCATCCATCTCTGTGATTAACGTGTCCAGGTTACTATCAGCAAGCTGTAGAAGTCTCTCTGGTGCTCTCTGGGGCGACATGAGGTACTGCAGATACAGGGACAGGTTCACAAATTATAGGAGGCATTCATATTAAGTACAAAAAACATTGAAACTATATTATAAATGAGTTAGCATCTTTATTCATTAAATACAATTAGTATACAAGAGATTATGAACTCATATTGACTGTAAACACTAAAGTTATCAAATGTCAAACCCCAATTCTTCTTTAGTATTCTGCCAGCTACAATGAATGGCATTTTTTTTTAAATAGGAGGAAGTGAGGACTGCAGATACTGGAGATCAGGGTCAAGAATGTAGTGCTGGAAAAGCACAGCAGGTCAGGCAGCATCCAAGGAGAAAAAGAATCGATGTTGCGGGCAGAAGCCCTTCATCAGGAATGAGGCTTCAATTGATTTTTCCAGACCATAGTCCATAATTCAAGAAAAATCACAAAGCAATTTAATCACTTTTAGGTTTTATATTTAGAAGTCAATATAAAAGAAAGACAGCTGAATCTATTTAATCTGCCATATATACACATCCAAAGACAAAATTAACTTCTGAGAATGTACATTTCAAAAGCACAATCATATTGCAGCAGTTCTGAAAAAGCTGCTTGTTGATTTGAGTAAAATTGGATTTTTCTGGGACAATGGAAACATTGAGAAAACTTGCTGTGCACTGAAGACTACTTAGATGTGCTATTGGGTAGGGTCAATAGTGGAATCTGGAAATTTAGCTGTGAATGAGTAGTGAATGGTGTTGAAATGTCATCTCTGGGCATCACAACAAAATATATGTTAGCTTCAACCTCTTCTTTCTGTTTCGTAAAATCATTCAGTGGACAACATGTTGCATCTCTGTCCAACAGTGACATCACATTTTATTGTTTCTTAAAAGCAATCTGTTGCATTGCTCATGGTAACATGTGTCTTTCTCTGTGCAAGAAACCACTGAGACCCTACAGTTGGCTTCACAGGGCACTTCAGGATAGGGGTATGTCAAAGTCCAATTGTCAGAGTCCAAGTCTCAAGTATTCTCACAGCAGGGGCTGGGTTCCCAGGCTTGGACCAGCAGAGTGCTACTGATTTCTGTCCATGTTCAAGTCATCAGGGAAGAACAAAAGCTAGCGGATCACAGGAGCAATGCACAGTGCACAGGTACAAGGTTGAAGCATTCAATTTGGGGAAAATAAGCATACGAAGATCAAGAGGTAACATCTGGTAGGCACCTGTGAGGATCAAAAAGTAAATGTAACAGCAGACAAGTAACATTATGAGGAAAGGGGAGGAGGAGATGGTCATGGTGTTGGCTCATCATGATGATTGTCTGCTCATTGAATTCTTTAAAGTCGTGCTAGCATCACCTGTATATTAATAGAGGTCTTTCCTGTTTGGATGTGAGCGTTTCACTATTGGAAACCTTTGTAGTTTTATGCATGTTAATAAATAAATAATGAATCATTAATGAGACTGTGTACTTTGGATTGCAAAATGGCAAAAGTGCTGTTGACTCCTTTATGAATTTCTAGAGAAGTTGTAAACGCTTTTGAAGGGTAGGCAAGATATTTGAAGTCCTAGCTCTGTTAAACTTTCAATTGTCCTTCTCTTGAAGTTTGAATAAAATAGTTTGTCGATCTTTGAGAGTTGAAAGAAATCTGTTCTACTTCCACAGCTGTTTATTGCAATAATTCTAAATAATATTAACATAGTATTCATAACGATTGAATGCTTTCCACAACCAATCAATATTGCAGTTGAGTGCAAGGAAGGCTGTAAGTTCACAATTTGATGGACATTGCAGAAACACTATTAAAAGGTTAACTATCATTGATGGGCCATTATGAATACAAATGTTTATTTTTATAGAAATTAAGTAATTGAGGAGATATAAATACAGTATATTCAACTGGCATTCTTTTCTTTAATTATTGTGAAAACTGTAATAGACATAGTAAAACAGTGACTGTTTAAAAATAAACAACTGTGATAAAATCCCAGTCAGGAATCAAGGCAGGATTTTTAAACAGCCCATGTCAGCAGTCAGTAGCCCCTCTGGGTGCTTCTAATGCCTGCCTGAGATGTTAGACCTGTCTCCATCCTGCATCCATGTCTCCTTCCTGAGTGTGATGTGCACTTTTCTCCAAGGTGGGTCTGCTGAACCAAGAGATTACCTGACTTGTACTATTCACATTCAGAGCAAAGATCTACTGCCAGACCACTGAGTATTTCTTCCCTCTGTTTTCTTTATTCTTTTCTAGACACATGACAGTCATTGGCAACACCTGATAGAATATTCATTCTTGCAAAAACTAGCAGAAAATGGCAGGTTGAGGAAAAAACCACTACTGCCTGATCAGTAATGGAGAAACAGTGATATAAATAAATAATAACAGCAGAAAACAGTTTTCTGATTAAAAAGACACTCAACTAACTTTAATGAATCGGATGAAGCTTTCAACTACCAATCACTTTGATTTGATTTTATTTTTAATTATCACATGTACTTAGGTACAGTGAAAAGGTTTGTTTTGCATGTAGTACAGGCAGATCATACTATACAAAGTGCATTAGGGTAATAGAACAGAGCAAAGAATAAAATGCTACAGCTGCAAAAAAGGTGCACATATTGCAAGGTCAATACTAAATTTAAAATTTAAGAGGTCCATTGAGAAGTCTAATAACTGCAGGGAATAAGCTTCTTGGCACGTGTTTTAAGTTTTTGTATCATCTGCCCGATGGAAGAGGTTGGAAATTATTATAATTAGGTGGGAAGGATCTTTGGTGATGTTAGCTGTCTTCCCGAGGCAGCAATAAGTACAGATGGAGTTAATGGATGGAACGTTGGCTTGCATGATATACTGGGCTGTGTTCACAACTTCCTGTAGTTTCTTATGGTCCTGAGCAGAACAGTTGCCGTACCAAGCTGAGGTGTGGGCAGGACCCCTAAAGCTAAATTTGTTTTTCTTAATCAGTGCAGGTTTTGCTTGCTGGATCAGCATTCATTGTCCATCCCTAATTGCCCAGAGAATGGTTAAGATTGAGGAGCGCGTTACTGTAGGTCTGGAGTCACATATAGGCCAGACACGATAAGGATGGCAGATTTCCTCCCCTGAAGTACAATAGTGGACCACATGAGTTTTTACAACCATCAATGATGGTTCATTGGTTGCCATTATTGAGATGAATTTTTAATCCCAAATGTTATCAATTCAATTTAAATTGCAACAGTGGTCATGGTGAGAATTGGATCTCTGTTGTCAGGACATTAGGAATTACTAGTTCACAATACCGCTCTTTTGATGTCAAAGAAATGTAGGCAATTCATTGTAGTATATACTTAAAACAATCTTCATTAACATCACAACTATAACATCAAAACATATTTAAGTATATGGGAATTAGTTTCCCAGGAACGCTAATGGGGACCGGCAGCCCCTGCCATCGATAGTGCTACAGAAAATGCTGTGACTGTTGGTGGAAGAGAAAACCCTAAAGCCAAGAAATCAGTGGTTTTTGGAGGGGTGACTTCCAGTGGCAGGTACAAAGGCTTCCCATCTCCAATTGACAGGCAGCCAGCACTCATTTTGCTTTTCAGTGTGCCCCAAATCGATAAGTTTGCTTTCAAGTGAGTTCATCCAGTAGTGCTGGAATTAGACCCTTAAATGTTATTTAATTTTACATTCAAGATAATAGGTGTTATGTTATGATAATGGTGAACGTGGACTACCAACATTCAACTTCTGTCATCTCAGTTTTAACAGTAGAAAGTGAGGACTGCAGATGCTGAAGATCAGAGTTGAGAGTGTGGTGCTAGAAAAGCACAGCAGGTCAGGCAGCATCCAAGAAACAAGAGAATTGACATTTCAAGCATAAGCCCTTCATCAGGAATCTCATTTTTAATAGCCAATACCTGATCTTTAACAAGAACAAATACTGACTTTAAATAGCTGCTGTGAATATCTAACCACAGATTGAGGCAAACTGGGTGACACAGTATTAAATATACTAAACGTGCCACACTAAAATTATGAAATCATCCAAGGACAAGGAAACCAGACAATTAAGTCAGTGAAGAAATTTGTATCTCTTGCTTCTTTGTAAATTGTTCAAATATTGGGAGCTGAAAGCTTACATATAGAGCATTCAACTTGAAAGGACAATGGAGTGGACTCGGGAATATACAGAGATCGATAGTTGCTTTGAACAGCAAGGCAGAGAGAAAATGAAAATGAAATGATAACAAGAAGAAGATGGACCTCTTTCTTGTTCTATATCTCTACAAATCTTGAAGTCAATGTTTAATGAAAAAGCAACTTCTTAGAGTAGTTATTCACAGGATGTGGATGTTGCTGGCAAGGCCACCCTAGCCTATCCTGGAGGGCAGTTAAGAGCCAACCACATTGCTATGATAAAAACAATGACTGCAGATGCTGGAAACCAGATTTTGGATTAGTGGTGCTGGAAGAGCACAGCAGTTCAGGCAGCATCCGAGGAGCTCACATTGTTGTGAGTCTGGAATCACACGAAGACCAAATAGGCAGGGATAACAATTTCCTTCTCCAAAGAACATTCGTGAACTAGGTAGTTTTTTGTTTTCAATAATCAACAATGGGTTCATGGTCATTAGACTCTTAACTCCAGATTTTTATTGAATTCAAAACCCACCATCTGCCATGGCAGGATTTGAAGCCGGGTCCCCAAAATATTACTATCTGGATTAATAGCCCAGCAACAATACCACTAGACCATCACCTCTCTTTGAGGAAGACTTTGGACTATAACCATTCACCAAGACCTCAAGATCTACTACTTCAGAACATGAGTCAACAATTAAACAACTGGTCCTACGTTCAAATCAAACATTTCTTTTTAAAAAAGATATAACCTATTCATCCTGTCAATAACAAATTATTCGCCTTTATATTACATGCATTTGGGTATATCTTTGATGTTGTGTTTTCACTTTGTTCATCATTAGCAATAAACTTCTTCTTTCTTACACTCAAGAAATCCTTGTAACTTGGCTTTTTCATTTTGATCCTGTTAGTTATGTGCTTCAATTTTTACTTGCAACTGTCTGAGAGGGTTAAAAAAGATCCAATTTCCCCTCCTCACCTGGTCATAACAGTGCCTATTCAAACTCTTAATCTTTCAGTAAGTTACATGCCTATATTTCTCCTTTGGTTTTTGAAAATTAGACTTTCCTGTGACTCTTAGCCTTACAAAGGTTCAATTAATCCAAAATTGTAATTTGCATTTAGCTCAAAATATTTACAATTTGTTGGTTACATCAACAGAAGAAAAATGCTTTACAATTTGCTCATCCACCAAAATGGTGTTTGCCACTAATAGGATGCTGCTGTGGAACCAAAAATATATTCTGCCGTTGACACAAATAATTAATGTGGTATAACAGTTTGAGTACTCATGTGATGCCTGACTTGCAGGTTGTACATCCCAAAGACTGATGGATCATATCAAAAAACATTTCCCTTCAGATGTTCGTACAAGGTACTGCCTACACCCAACCATTCTGCACATGTAAAACTCAACGTAGGATCTAACATTAGATACAATTCTGCAATTCAATACCATTTGCAGAATAATCATGAATATACAAGGAATTTGGACCAGAGTCCGAGCGAATGGCATTAATTAGGGCTGTAGACAGGGCTTTAAACTAAATGAGGTGGTGGGGGGAGCAAGAGCTTAGTTATCGGGGAAATTAGAAAATACGAATTGAAGGAGGAGGTAAGAGAGCAGAACTCAGAGAGATTATTAAAATCTCCAGCACAGACACAAATAGGACAGAGTGTATGGAAAAGGTTAGCAATCAAACTTGAGGACACTGGATAAATAACAATGAGAAGAGGGTCAGTTAATACAGGACTGAAGGTGTTATATCTGAATGCACACAGTATAAGAAATAGGGTAAATGAGCTTGTGGCGCAGATCAAAATTGGCAGCTATGACATGGTGGGCATCACAGGGACATGGCTCCAAGGAGATCACTCCGACCAGCATGCAGACCCTAGTTCCACTTAATAAATTTGTGCCTCCTTCCCGCTACTGTGATCATGTTGGAGGGAATCCTAAGGGACACGACTGAAATGTATTTGTAAAGGTGAGGACAGATTAGGGATAGTCAGCATGATTTTGTGCCTGGGAAATCATGTCTCATGAACTTGATTGAGTTTTTTGAAGAAGTAACAAAAAGAATTGATGAGAACTGAGCACTTGACGTGATCTATATGGACTGCAGTAAAGCATTTGAAAAGGTTCCTCATGGGAGACTGGTTCGCAAGGTTGGATCTCATGGAATACAGGGCGAACTAGCCATTTGAATACAGAACTGACTCAAAGGTAGAAGACAGAGGGTGGTGGTGGAGGGTTGCTTTTCAGACTGAGGCCTGTGATCGGTGAAGTGCCACCAGGATCGGTGCTGGGTCTACTACTTTTCATCATTTGTATAAATGATTTGGAAATGAACATAGGAGGGATAGTTAGTAAATTTGCAGATGACACCAAAATCGGAGGTGTAGTGGACAGCGAAGAAGGTTACCTCAGAATACAATGGGATCTTGATCAGATAGGCCAATGGACTGAGGAGTGGCAGATGGAATTTAACTTAGCTAAATGCGAGGTGCTGCATTTTGGAAAAGTAAATCAGAACAGGACTTATACATGTCATGGTGAGCTTCTAGGGAGCGTTGCTGAACAAAGAGACCTTGGAGTACAGGTTCATAGCTCCTTGAAAGTAGAGTCGCAGGTAGGACAGTGAAGAAGGCTTTGGTATGCTTTCCTTTATTGGTCAAAGGATTGGGTATAGGAGTTAGGAGATCATGTTGTGGCTCTACGGGACATTGGTTAGGCCACTTTTGCATTTCTGGTCTTGGAAGGATGTTGTGAAACTTGAAAGGGTTCAGAAAAGATTTACAAGAATGTTGCCAGGGTTGGAGGATTTGAGCTATAGGGAGAGGCTGAACAGGCTGGGGCTGTTTTCCCTGGAGCAATAGTGGCAGAGGGATGATCTTATAGAGGTTTACAAAATCATGAGAGGCTTGGATAGGATAAATAGGCAAAGTCTTTTCCTCAGGTGAGGGAGTCCAGACCTAGAAGGGATAGGTTTAGGGTGAGAGGGGAAAGATATAAAAGAGACAAAAGGGGCAACTTTTTCACTCAGAGCGTGGTGCGTGTGTGGAATGAGCTGCCAGAGGAAGTGGTGGAGGTTGGTACAATTGCAGCATTTAAAAGGAATCTGGATGGGTATATGAATAGAAAGGGTTTAGAGGGATATGGGCCAAGTGCTAGCAAATGGGACTAGGTTAGTTTAGGATATCTGGTCAGCATGGACGAGTTGGGCTGTAGGGTATGTTTCTGTGCTGTACATCTCTATGACTCTAAGTAATAAAAAAACTGATGTAATATCATCAAAATTAAAAACAGCAAGTTAATATTTTCAATACAATGACTACTTGTCTTGATTATTCTTTCTCATCTATTTTATTAATATATTTTGGAAAACTACTTTGAAACAAAAAATATGTACTTGCCTTCAATTCCTGAGATATATTTTCATATCTATAAAGCACTTTATAAGGTGGGGGGAGGGGTCCTGAGAGATTCAGCCTGGTAATTAGCTGATTAAGTTGTTCAAGGTCATTCAGCAGGAGTCCAGTGCATTCATCATCACAAGCTGGTGTAAAATTTATTCAATACAAAACTAGTTAGACTATCAGCAAACAACAATAAATAAATATGTATTAGAATCTCAATAATCAATTCAAATGCACACTGTTTCACATTGATATAGCAAACCTTCACTACATTTCATGGAACAATGGCTGATTTCAGTGAAGTTGTATAATTAATATAGATTGCAGTCTTGAATATATTTCAAAGCATCATACAGCAAATTATTATTGTAATATTGTACCATTGTTACTATTGCATATGGTAATAAAGTACAAGAATATTAAACTTTCATATACAACATCAATTAAATGCTCAAATTTTAGATCAACTTTGCTGAATAAATATATATATATATTTTCCACATTGTGTGCCACATGACAAAATAAGGCTTTATTGCTATGAATCAAAAGAGTATTTTTTTATTCCCTATTTACCGAAATATGACCATTATCAGTTTTGTAGTGTGCATGGATAGCCGTGAAGGAACAGCAATATATTTCCAAGTCAGGATGGCGGGTGGCTTGGAGGGGAACTTGCAAGTGGTGGTGTTCCCATGTATCTGCTGTCCTTGTCCTTCTATATGGAAATGACTGTAAGTTTGAAAGGTGCTGTCTAAGGACCTTTGGTGAATTTCTGCAGCGCATCTTATAGATAGTACCACCTGCTGCTACTGAATATCAATGGTGGAGAGAGTGGGTGCTTGTGGGTGTGGTGCAATTAAGTGGGCTGCTTTGTCCTGGATGGAATTAAGCTTGGAACTGCACTCATTTGAGCAAGTGAGGAGTATTCCATCACAGTCCTGACTCATACCTTGTAGATGGTGTACAGGCTTTCAGGAATCAGGAGGTGAATTACTCATTGCTTGATCTGCTCTTGCAGCCACAGTTTTAATATGGTGAATCCAGTGGAGGTTCTGGTCAATGGCAATCCCCAGGACATTGATGGTGAGGGATTTAGTGCTGGTAACACCATCAAATGTCAAGAATCAGTGGTCATATTATCTCTTATTGGAGATGATCATGGCTTGACATATTATGTGGCATGAATGTTATTTGCCACTTGTCAACTCAAGTCTTTTCTTTTAATTCATCCATTTCATGTTTAGTTTGAAATCATAGCCTCTTCTCTTTGATCTGTTTCTCAAGATGTACTACATCACATACTTTCTACAGTAAACTACGGGCTGCAACTTCTTTGTCTCTTCTTCTATTTTGACTTGTCAATAGGTTTCTTTCCTTATTTCCTTCCCTTTTCTTTTCACCTTACTTTTGTATCAGTTCCTTTGCTTCTCCTTCTCTCAACCTGCAGCTGCCCACAGTTGGATTCTATTTTGGGGGAATATTTCTTCTCCCGAGCATATTTGAGAACATTCCTATGATAATAAACTTTCTTAATGAATGCTATGATGATCACACAAAAAAATTAAACATTGCTTTATTTCATGCAAACTGAAAGGCAAACGTCTGATACAACCAACCTCAAAACTAACTGTGAAATGTTAGCACTTTCCAAAGCTGACAACTGATACTCATCAGTGTGAAAATAGGAAACTTAAACCCTATGTTAAAGCACTGCAGACACTTCAAAACAAATCAAAAGGCAAACTTCAAAAGCATGGCTCAAATCCTAAGACAGCAATTCATGCATATGCTTCCCAGTTGTGCAATGTCTCCTACCCTACTTCATGTTATCAAAATCATTGAGTTTCTGTTAAGCAGTATATAGGAAAATGTTAGAAGGTAAGTTCAAGATTTCACAGATCCTGTCGGGAGCAATGCATAAATATAGTGCATTTTTTAAAATCGTCTTTATGGATATTTAGCTCTACTTCCAGCTCTCACTATCTTTGAAAAGTGATCCCTGCTGGGGGTGCAGGATCATTAAATTTAATTTTACATCGACAAGGCCAAATATATTTAAGAAATTTAATTGTGCCACTTACTTTGTAAACATAAGGCACTCATGCCACTAGCAATTTGTACAAGATAGAAAATGACTGCAGCTTATTAGAAACAAGCTACCGAAAGCAAAGGTCAGACCATTATTTCAATGCCGCCAAGTTTCAAGTGTTTTATCATATAGAGATCATTAGTGGGACTGAGAACTGATTATTCAACTGCTGAATGAATAAAACTCCATCAATATATAATTAGCTCAACATGGCAAAATCAGTAAGCCTAACATAATAATACATCACTTTTCTTGAGGTGATAGATTCTTGGGACTATCTTTGTGGAGTTTGTCATTAATTTTAGTGTAAAGAGTAACTCAGAGAGAGAAAATAAACTAAAGTAAGGTGGAAAATATTCAACTAGAACAATAAACTCAATCCTACACTGAGCAGTGACAATGAAATTGACAATAGATGAAAAATTACCTTTGGCAATGTACGTGGATAACTATTTAGCAGGTCAGATATTAGTCACAAATTAGAAATGCATCTTTTTTTTAAGGGAATATATTATTAATGAGACTTTTCAATAATCCTAAGGGAAGTTATGTGATGATACTCTAGCATTAAGAGGCATATTTGGTCCTTTTCTTTGAAGAAAGGTTTTAAGACAGATGTGCAGAGCTGTCAATATGAATTCAATAAAATGAACAGTTTTTGAGGTCCTGTTAGTTTTTTCAGAGTTGGAACAATAGAAACAGCCTGAAAGTGTGGGGCGAAGCTTCCACAGGATTTTTTGTCTTTCAGCAGCAGTTCCTGGGGGCTTGAAGTTGGGTTTGGAAGCTGCAGCACATCTATCCCTGCTACTCTTTTTCTCTCTCACACACACACCTTGATGTTTTCCTGCCTGGACTGGAGAATTGCATGATGTATTTTATTGAATGTGTCTTTGCTAAGGGTGTGTTTATGGGATCTTAATATGTAGTAGCAGTTACTGTTTAGCTGTTAAATAATCTAATTTCTGTTATGTTTTCCAATGAAGTTACTGCAATTTCTTCTTTCTTTTATTGTATTTTAATTGTAGTGTATGAATATAGTGTCTTTTGCTTCAAATCTGGTAGTTTGACGAACTGAATTGCATCTGGAATGCAATTCCTGGTATTTGCCTTTAAAATAAGAAAAGGATAGGGTCTAGGCTATCGTCTTCATATATTTTGAGGTCTCGTCCATAGCAGTTAACCAAAGGTTAATACCTCTGTATAAATAATGGATAGAACAATGCTTACTAATATATTAATCATTCATTAACTATTATTGAAAACAGTACATTTCATTTGTATGACTTCAAAACTCATCATGGCCACGGACCTTTACTGTTGGTCTTAATTTTAACCTTTATAGCATTGTCATCACAAACCTCAACCTATAACCTACATTTATAAGTGGGGGTTAAAAATAATTTCCCATGACGAAAACAAATTATCTACCACCCAAAATGACTAGCTCAGCTTCATTGTTTTCCAGAAGGTCAAGTCCTCATTACTTCTTTTTCATGATAGCACGCAATAGGAAAATCAAAACAATGTCAATTATTTCAATGAATTCAGTGATAATCCATAAAGTCTTTCATATCAAATTCAGGAAAGTTGGCCACCCTTATTTGTGATATGCAACCAAAGTCAAATGAAGAGCTAACATTATTCCTTTGTAGTAAAGTGTCACAGATCTACTAGCACATCCATTTCTGGAGAGTTTTCTGACAATGCAGATGCCTTAATCTTTAGCCTGGTGAAAAACAGAGCAGCTACAAACAATAGAAAATTATGAGGAAACAAGCTGAGAAATAAAAACATGGAAGTGCACCAAATAAAGAAAATTAACTGCAAGACTCGGAAGGTTGTTGCAGACAGTCTCAGAGATGTACAGCACAGACACAGACCCTTTGGTCCAACTCATCCATGCTGACCAGATATCCTAAATTAATCTAGTTCCACTTGACAGCATTTGGCCCATATCTCTTTATACTCTTCCTATTCATATATTCATTCAGGTGCCTTTTAAATATTGTAATTGTACTAGCCTCCACCACTTCCTCTGGCAGTTCATTCTATACACGTACCACTCTGTGTGAAGAAGTTGCCCCTTAGGTCCTTTTTATACCTTTCCCCTCTCACCCTAAACCTATGCCCTCTAGTTCTGGACTCCCCCAACCCAGGGAAAAGACCTTGACTATTTACCCTCTCCATGCCTCTCATGATTTTATACACCTCTATAAGGTCACCCCTCAGCTTGCAACACTCCAGCGAAAAGGCCTATTCAGCCTTTCGCTATAACTGAAACCCTCCAACCCTAGCAACATCCTTGTAAAACTTTTCTGAACTCTTTCAAGTTCTGATAGGAAGGAGACAAAAATTGTACACACTTTTCCAAAAATGGCCTAATCAATGTTGTGTACAGCTATAACATGTCTGCTTGAAAGAAATAGACTTCTGGGTATAATATGTTTCTTATTTGCAAATATATCAGCATTTAAGTCAACATCTTAGAATTATTCGAGGAGAAAGTGAGGTCTGCAGATGCTGGAGATCAAAGTTGAAACTTTATTGCTGGAACAGCACAGCAGGTCAGGCAGCATCCAGGGAACAGGAGATTCGACGTTTCGGGAACAGGCCCTTCTTCAGGAATGAGCAGAGAGTGTTCAGCAGGAGAAGATAAAAGGTAGGGAGGAGGGACTTGGAGGAGGGGCGTTGGAAATGTGATAGGTGGAAAGAGGTCAAGGTGAGGGTGATAGGTCGGAGTAGGATGGAGGCGGAGAGGTCAAGAAGACGACTGCAGGTCAGGAAGGCGGTGCCGGGCTGGAGGGATTCGGCTGAGACAAGGTGGGGGGAGGGGGGATGAAGAAACTGGTGAAGTCCAAGTTCATCCCCTGTGGTTGGAGGGTTCCCAGTCGGAAGATAAGACGCTCCTCCTCCAACCGTCGCGTTGTTGTGGTTTGGCGGTGGATGAGTCCAATGACCTGCATATCCTCGGTGGAGTGGGAGGGGGAGTTGAATGGCCTCCTTCTTCAAGGACCGCAATTTCCCCCCCGACGTGGTCGACGGTGCCCTCCACCCCATCTCCTCCACTTCCCGCTCCTCCGCCCTTGAGCCCCGCCCCTCCAACCGCCACCAGGACAGAACCCCACTGGTCCTCACCTACCACCCCACCAATCTCCATGTACAGCGCATCATCCGCCGTCACTTCCGCCACCTCCAAACAGACCCCAGCACCAAGGATATATTTCCCTCCCCTCCACTATCAGCTTTCCGTAGAGACCACTCCCTCCGCGACTCCCTTGTCAGATCCACACCCCCCACCGACCCAACCTCCACTCCCGGCACCTTCCCTTGCAACCGCAGGAGGTGCAACACTTGCGCCCACACCTCCCCCCTCACTTCTCTCCAAGGCCCCAAAGGAAACTTCCATATCCGCCACAGATTCACCTGCACCTCCACCCACATCATCTACTGCATCCGCTGCAGCCGGTGTGGCCTCCTCTATATTGGGGAGACAGGCCGCCTACTTGCGGAGCGATTCAGAGAGCACCTCTGGGCCACCCGGACGAACCAACCCAACCACCCTGTAGCACAGCATTTCAACTCCCCCTCCCACTCCACCGAGGATATGCAGGTCATTGGACTCATCCACCGCCAAACCACAACAACACGACGGTCGGAGGAGGAGCGTCTTATCTTCCGACTGGGAACCCTCCAACCGCAGGGGATGAACTTGGACTTCACCAGTTTCTTCATCCCCCCTCCCCCCACCTTGTCTCAGCCGAATCCCTCCAGCCCGGCACCGCCTTCCTGACCTGCAGTCTTCTTCTTGACCTCTCCGCCTCCATCCTACTCCGACCTATCACCCTCACCTTGACCTCTTTCCACCTATCACATTTCCAACGCCCCTCCTCCAAGTCCCTCCTCCCTACCTTTTATCTTCTCCTGCTGAATACTCTCTGCTCATTCCTGAAGAAGGGCCTGTGCCCGAAACGTCGAATCTCCTGTTCCCTGGATGCTGCCTGACCTGCTGTGCTGTTCCAGCAATAAAGTTTCATCTTAGAATTATCAAAGGATGAAAACTAGGCACACTTAAGGCAACAATAGCATCCTGAAGCTTTGAGAATTGAGAAGCTAATTGCACTTTACTAGAAATTGTTTCAACAGTGTCAGTATCAAATTGTAGAGGACTGACATTGATAGCCATTTGGATAGAATCCTGCCATATCTCCTCCTTGTATTTGTTGAAAGCCTTCTTAAGATGAGTCAATATCAGTGTGGTTTATGAACTCCAGCTATTTGAATTCATCATGTTAGGAAAAAACGTACATGGAAATAAATCAGCACACACGGTTTGAGTAATATTATGAGTTAGGATACGTACAAATACATTTCGTGCCCTCGCGAACATGCCACTCCATGCAGCTATCGCAGGTCCAGCCCCTCATTCCTGGTTTGCAACTACACTGACCAGTGGCTTTGTCACATGGTACAGGTAATGAACCAATAGGATCACACTCACATTGTATACAAGAGTTTCCTTCAATTCTTGGATTACCATAGTAACCAGGTGCACACCTAAAAATTTACAAAATCAGTATTTGAGAATGGTAACATTCAAATGCATTCGTAACATAAACTGTGAATCCAGAAATCCTGTGAGAAGCTTTTTGGAACCGGGCCCTGGAATTTACCCTTACTCATTGGATGCATTGCTGATCCAGTCACCTTTCATAGAGTCATAGGGTCATAGAGATGTACAGCATGGAAACAGACCCTTCAGTCCAACCCATCCATGTTGACCAGATATCCCAACCCAATCTAGTCCCTCCTGCCAGCACCCGGTCCATATCCCTCCAAACCCTTCCTATTCATATACCCATGCAAATGCCTCTTAAATGTTGCAATTGTATCAGCCTCCACCACTTCCTCTGGCAGCTCATTCCATACACGTACCACTCTCTGCGTGAAAAAGTTGCCCCTTGGGTCTCTTTTATATTTTTCCTCTCTCACCCTAAACCTATGCCCTCTAGTTCTGGACTCCCCGACCCCAGGGAAAAGACTTTGTCTATTTATCCTATCCATGCCCCTCATGATTTTGTAAACCTCTATAAGATCACCCCTCAGCCTCCGACACTCCAGGGAAAACAGCCCCAGCCTGTTCGGCCTCTCCCTACAGCTCAAATACTCCAACCCTGGCATCCTTGTAAATCTTTTCTGAACCCTTTCAAGTTTCACAACATCTTTCCGATAGGAAGGAGACCAGAATTGCACACAATATTCCAAAAGTGGCCTAACAAATGTCCTGGACAGCCGCAACATGACCTTCCAACTCCTGTACTCAATGCTCTGACCAATAAAGGAAAACATACCAAATGCCTTCTTCACAATCTTACCAACCTGCGACTCCACTTTCAATTAGCTATGAACCGGCACTCCAAGTCTCTTTGTTCGGCAACACTCCCTAGGACCTTACCATTAAGTATATAAGTCCTGTTAAGATTTGCTTTCCCAAAATGCAGCACCTTGCATTTATCTGAATTAAACTCTATCTGCAACTTCTCAGCCCAATTGCCCATCTGGTCCAGATCCTGTTGTAATCTGAGGAAACCCTCTTCGCTGTCCACTACACCTCCAATTTTGGTGTCATCTGCAAACTTACTAACTGTACTTCTCATGCTTACATCCAAATCATTTATGTAAATGACAAAAAATAGTGGACCAAGCACCGATCCTTGTGGCACTCCACTGGTCACAGGTCTCCAGTCTGAAAAACAACCCTCTACCACCACCCTCTGTCTTCTACCTTTGAGCCAGTTCTGTATCCAAGTGGCTAGTTCTCCCTGTATTCCGTGAGATCTAATCTTGTTAGTCAATCTCCCATGGGGAATCTAGTCAAATGCCTTCCTGAAGTCCATATAGATCACAGCTCTCCTTGAATAAGAGGAATTTGGATATTACCCATGACTAGCCCACCATTTCTGGTGCCTGCAGGGCCACAAGCAGTATTAAGTGTGTCTGCATTCTCAGTCCAACAATATTTCAGTCTCATTGTTTTCTTAAAGGGCCTGCGTCAGTAAAACCAATAACTTCTCTGTTATACTGGAAATACCCAAAATCCTTGAGGACAGTAATATTAAAGGGCGGCATGGTGACTCAGTGGTTAGCACTCCTGCATCACAGTGTCAAGGAACCAGGTTCAATTCAACTTTGAGTGACTGTCTGCGTGGAGTTTGCACATTCTCCCTGTATCTGTGTGGGTTTCCTCAGGGTGCTCCGGTTTCCTCCCACAGTCAAAAGATATGCAGGTTTTTAGAATTAGCCATGCTGAATTGCCCACAGTGCCCAGAGATGTGCAGGCTCGGTGAATTAACCATGGGATATTCAGGAATAAGGTAGGGTGTCTGGATGGGTTTTGTGGGATGCTCCTCAAAGGGACCCCATGTGCTGCTTCCACACTGTAGAGATTCTATTATAAAGCAATGCACCAATGTCCACTGCAACATCCAATTAGTGGAAAATGCTCTCTTACTTGTCTGGCATCAAACCACGTCCTCAAATTTCCAGCCTAAACCATCCAATCCTTTTATCTTTAAGTCCCCTAATTTCATTGCTAATGTATATAAGGAGTTGATTTATTAAAAAGATTTTAAGCATTATAATGTTTAAAGAAAATATGTCTGTCAAGCCTTGGAATTATTTACTATACTATATTTATTTAATTTTATTAACACTTCTTAAAACTCCTTGAATTATTATTTTACATACAATGATTAGAATGGCTTTTTACCTTTCACAGTGCAGGCCCTCATATCCTTCTTTACATGCATCGCAACGATAAGCATTATGTCCTTCTATAACACAGGTAGGACTAAAGCTGAAAATAATTAAATACAAATGGTCAACGAAAGCTCAATATTTAACAAACTAATCTAAAGATATAATATTTACATTTTCAATAGTAACAATAAATGCTAGACTGCATTCATATAAAAATAACATCAACACTTTAAATAAGAACACAGTTTTCCTTGCAGGCTTGGGTTGAAAGTTGAGGCAATTTCTTTGTACTGCAGGATTATTCTTCCTTCTATAATAGCACATTGAAAGTGCAACAATGGTCAACATTCATTTCATCCACAACACAAATAAAACTGTTCCATCAGGCAGCTGACAGGTTCAACTGACACTGAAAAGTCTGAATGAAACTGAGGCCACTACTGTCTCAACAAATTAAATCCTTGGTCCTCACTAAAACATTTTGAGTTGTTTTAACCACAGATAATGAGAATATTGATGCACAAGATAAAATATTTGCCCCAAGGGAATCCCTATTTTCCCACAAACAAAAATCAGGGGAAAAGAACAGAGATGTATTCATCTTTGAGTTTGTGAGAGGGGGTGGTTACTGACCTGTGCCTATGGCAAACTCAACACTATCACTAAAATATAGATGAGGTGGGAAGGAATTTTCTGATCTCCTGCTTCATTATTTTTATGATAATATGTCAATCAATAAATTTCAAATGGAGAGTCTCTTTGTGGTTCAGGAGGGGAGAGGAAGTGCCATTGTGGTGAAGTCATGAATGGACTAGTCATCCAAACACCCAGGCAAAGGTTCTGGGGACTTTTGGTGGATGGTGAAGTCTGAATACAATACAAAACAGCTATTGTCAATTATTGTGGGGGTGGGGAGGTAGAAACACCCACTGGTTCACAAATGTCCTTTTGTGAAGGAAATCTGCCATCCTTACTTGGTCTAGCCGACATGTGAGTCCAGACCCAAAGCAATGTAGTTGACTCCAAAGTGCTCTCTGGACAATTAGGGAAATGCAATAAATGCTGGACTAGCCAGCAATGTCCACATCCCCTGAATGAACAACAAGGGAAAGTTGTTTAAGTTTGTGCCTAAGCAATAAAAGGACACAGATCCTAGGTTCATTCTCCGGTCAACACTGAACTCCCTCATCTCAGATTGGCAATTGTACAAACACTGAGCTTATTACCCACAGATTATGATGAGAATGCTTGACCAGCCTGTGGTTGCTGATTGCTACTTTGCATTCATGTCCCAACAGAACAGGTGAGATTTAGTGAAGACCAGATTAAAATCTGCCACAGTTCATCCTGGGATGGAACAGCCTGTTGCCTCACAGCAAAATGAAGCCAGTTTATTTGGAAGAGGCTTACAAGACGGACTATCAAGAATGCAAAACATCAGCATTTTGAAAAAAGATGTGAAGGGATGAACTAGCATTTTCAATGATACACAAAAAGTGTAATGTTTTGTGCAAGCAAAGTGTTAGGATGGCTTTGGGAAGTCACTGCTTCAGTTGAATTGGTTTTTGTATTTTATGTTAATCATTTTATATCTTTCAATTAATAATATTAGTAAGTGCAAATTCCACAGATAGTCTTAAATTTGAGTTTAGCAGCCACAGTGAATCTCGAAGAATGGTGCAACTTCCTAAAAAGAACTGCCTCATTGGGTCTTCTGATTTCCTCAAGTTGTGATTAGTGATCATGAGGACAACACAAACATTCAAGATGATATTGTCTCATAAATCTTACCACTGGCATCTGAAGCATTACAATGTTAAAATCTTACTTGTTACCAGAGATTTGAAGAGGACAAGCACAAGGACGACAGTCATTTGGAGATCCTCTTACTATTCCATAGTACCCAGGAGCACACACCTCACAATGCGCACCAGCAGTGTTGTCACGACAATTCTGGCAGAGAAAAGATTCTGCTCAGCAAAAGTTTTTGTCTTTATTATAATTATCAATTAGATGATATTTATAAATCTAAGCACCTTCAATTCAGACAATGTTCACTTGTTACTTTCAAACAAAAAAGACAATAGTTTAGAAAATATATTATCACTGACATCTTGAACAAAGTGTATCCAGTTAAAAAATCACACAACACCAGGTTATAGTCCAACAGGTTTATTTGGAAGTACTCACTTTTAGAGCGCTGCTCCTTTGTCAGGTAGCTAGTTGGGCAGGATCATCAGACACAGAATTTATAGCACAAGATCATTGTGTCATGCAACTGATACAATATATTGAACAAACCTAGATTGCTGTTAAGTCATTTTTTTAGCGTGGGTTCAAGTCAGTTCATTAATATGTAAATCCTATCACTTCTTTCAGGTCACATTCCCGAGATAACAAAGTTTTATAAAGAAAAGATAACATCTCAGCTCAGACAATGCATTTAAGATGTGAGATTAGAGTCTGTCTATATTCCAATCTTGAGTCAGACTGGTTCTATTTCCAAAGTAGGAATTTATAAAATGTCACATGGATTGCTTGCCAGCATTGGCAGTTTGCAGACTGTGTGCCTTTTGAGCAAAGTAGAAAGTATCTGCAAATACAATTCTGGAAATGCAAAATCACCCATTAGATTTATATGTAAGTGTGCATGCATGTGTGGCAGAGAGAGAGAGAGTGTGTCGTGTGAGAGAGAATGCGAGTGTGAGTGCATGCGTGTGTGTGAGTGTGAGTGTGTGCATGAGTGTGACAGAGTATAAGCCTGTGAGAAGGTGTGCGCATGGGTGTGAGTGAGGCGGGGTGTGTATGTGTGTGCCTGAGAGACAGCGTGCACATTAGAGAGGGTGTATGAGAAACCTTAAGTTAGCTCAGGAATGTGACTTGAATGAAGTTCTGGGATTTACATGTTAATGAATTGAAACCTGCAACCCATTCTAAAAGGTGAAAGACTTAACAGCAATCTAGGTTTGTTCAATATATCGTATCAGTTTCATGACACTATGATCTTGTGCTATAAATTCTGCATCTTATGAGCCTGCCCCACTAGCTACCTGATGAACGAGCAGTGTTCCAAAAGCTAGTACTTCCAAACAAACCTGTTGGACTATCACCTAGCGTTGTGCGTATTTTAACTTTGTCCACCCCAGTCCAACACCGGCGCCTCCTCATCAAAGTATATCCAAGTAGTTCACAGGAAAATGCTCTGAAGTCATTTGAGAAAGACTTTTTTAATTCATATTCTGAGGTGAAAAAAATCCTGAATTTTTCAGAGTGGCAAAATCAAGTCTTTTTATTAACTCAGTAGAAAACTTCTTCCTGTCCTTTATCATTTTACATGCCCAATGATTTATTGTGTAGTAAAGAAGGACTGTCAGCAGCCAAATACTCAAAATCTGCTTTTGTAAACTTCAAATAACACAGGCCGAGACAGTAAGTTCTTGAAAAACGTCTGATTTGAATTTGAAGTTATGTGATCTTGCATTTGACTGCTATTGTAAAAATGGTTGAACTGTTTAGAATAATCATTTTTCTTACTGGAAATATACGTATTTTCCATTGTTGAAAAATTGCTTTTTGTATCAAGATTGTTGCTAAGAGAAGATGCAGCATATGTAATTTCTTTGTTGGCAGTGTATCAATAGTTTCTTTCCACAGAAAGATAATTCACAATGGTTCATATTTTGCTGGAGTGTGATCTGTTAAACTTGCTAGTGTGTATGCAAGTTTCATAAACATTTTTGCCAATTAATTTGGCTGAATTGTGAGTTCATGATGGTATAACAAGTGCAATGGTTTGGTAAACTGAGAAAAACAATCTACCTCCTCCACTGAGATTAAAAGGATTTAAAGTAGACAAGAAGGAATGTGAATTAGTGTGGACAAATTCTATGCTACAACAGAAAGAGAAATTGAGATTGGACCGAGAGAGAAACCACAAGTCAGAAAGACAAATTAAAAATGAAAGCTAAAGAAATAAAAACCTCCTAAAATAAATTAAAGAATGTATTTGGAGAATAACAATGGTACTTAGTGTACTAGCAGCTTGCCATAGTCATAAGACCTCTATTATACATGCAGTCTATGTGACATTATAACATACATCCCATTGGATTCCAAGTTAATATCTGATTACTCTGTCAGCCATAGAAGTGGACTGGCAGCTAGTAATAAGTGAAAATGCTTCAGTATCCACACTTGTAAGTTGACAAATATTACAGAAATCGTTTTGGCTTGCTATCTTTTTCTCCAAGTCCAAATTGCACAGCTTTGTGTTTTAATTGGCCATTTCCTTCTCATTCTCCACTTTGGTAAATTGCCTTGAGAAATTTAACTTTGTGAACTATCATATGAATATAGGTATGGTATTTTTATTCTCCATTTATGTCTTCTTTAGACCATTCAATTTTCAATCTGAAAGCTGACTGTTACAAGAGTTGGATTTTGTGGGATCATTGTGTTCTCCATCCCAAAGATAAAAGCATTTGAGAACTGAACTACAAATACACTGACTATCCTGCAGCCTTTTTACATCCTGATGGGTGTCAAAGGGCTCAGGGTACACCTTCCATCACCATCCGAAGAGGAAGGCCCACTCCAGACAGCTGCCAGTCTATTTGACTGGCTAACAACTCTGTAGTCTCCACAGCACCAAGTTTCAATGGTGGCCACTGCTGGAACTGCAGGCAGATTCTGAAGGGAAGGAGGTCATGCAGCCAGACTGAAAGTAACTCCAAGTATGATTGGGAGCTGATGTTAGGCTGAGGTTGAGGGAGATGGGAATTTGAGAGGATTCAGGGTTAAGGTCGGCAAAAATTAAAGATAGAATATGTTGTATGGGGTTACTGTGATTCCTCTGATGGGCACAAAAAATCCTACCACTCCCATCCTTCCACAAATAAAGTTCCCTTCTCTCTTAAAAGTTGCACCATGGCAGATGGTGGAATTTGAATTTAATAAAAATCTGGAATTACGAGTCAAATAATGACCATGTATTGATTTTTGGAAACACCCATCTGGTTCACTGATGTCTTTAAGGGAAGGAAACGGCCATCCTTACCTGGTCTTGCCTACATATGACTCCAGACCCATGGCAATGTGGTTGACTCTCAACTGGCTTATGGGCAATTAGGGATGGGTGATAAATGCTGGCCTAGCCAGCGATGCCCCCATCCTGTGATGCAATAAAGAAGAAAATTCATGGCTAGGCCAGCATTTATTGCCCATCCCTCTTGTAGACAGATGTACTGCAACCATAGTGCGCCAGTAGTGACTGGAAGAATATTGAATCAGGCAGCAGAGCTTTCACTGTCCCAAGTGAGTAAGTATCACAATCCTGATTTGTGCCTTGTAGACTGTTAAGCAGTCTGACTCTGACTTCGTTCTTGCAGAGTGCCAGGCTCCACTGTTGACAAGGCCTATCCTTTTAAGCTTCCGGTGAAAGGATATGGCTTTTTCTTGCTGGAGATTGTCTTGACCTGGCACTTGTATGATATGAATATTTTCTGCAGACTACTTTTTCAGCCAGAGGATCAGTTAGTTCAGTTGATTTGATGGTAGGTTTACGTTGCAGAGTGAGGCCAACAGTGGTTCAATTCCTGATCACCATGAAGGTCCCTACTTCTGAACTTCACCATTCTCCTGAAGAACGCTGGCCCTCAGGTTAAACTCACCACAAGTAATCTCTTCTGTTGAAGAGTATAAAGTTAAAAATCACACAACACCAGGTTATAGTCCAACCGGTTTAATTGGAAGCACACTAGCTTTCAGAGCGACGCTCCTTCATCAGGTGTCGCTCCGAAAGCTAGTGTGCTTCCAATTAAACCTGTTGGACCATAACCTGGTGTTGTGTGATTTTTAACTTTGTACACCCCAGTCCAACACCGGCATCTCCGAATCGTTGAAGAGTATGGTCACTCGACCTTTTACTTTAGACAATTTTGGTAAGATATTAAAAATGATTTGAATTGTATAAAAATAAGCCTCCTTCACTTCTGAGCTTAATTTCTTAAAAACAAACTAAAGCAAAAATCTGGTGTTGATCTTGAATAAGATAAGCCTTCTCCCAATATTATAATGGTGGCAACAAATGTTTTAAAAACTTGCTAGAAATCAATTTCTACAGCGACTTTGATCAAAACGTAAGAAGTAATAAACAGTAATCAACATTTTGGTACCTGACAAACTGAAGTCTTGCTGTCACAAATGTCACTATGGCCATTGCACTGACATTGGACACAGCTCCATGTCACCGGTCTGTGCTCTCTGATTGTTGATCTCAATGGTACTCTGTAATAACCAAGCATACAATCCTGAAGGATAAGGAAACAAAAGGCATTGTTAGTTTTTAAACATTTTTCATGTTCTGTGATGGACTTTGGCAAGAGATATCAACCAGGAACACTAACAATTTTTTGAACCTTTGATCAACATCAGCACATAATGTTTCCAAAAAGGAGTAGAATACACTGATGAAAAGTTTGGTTCGTTCAAGTGTTGCCTACATTTTAAACTACTTTACCATGGCAAACTTGCTGTTGCTCATTTTAGTTGTGCACATACAGCTGGATTCCCCTCCACGCCCCTGGACAAAATGGCAAATCGAACAAAGTTGGAAGGTAAATTCTAACACTCTATACTTAACCAAACCTCAATTTTCACAGCATATCCCCACTGCCCAACAATCCAAACATCATGGATAGGTGACTGGCTATTCCTATTGTTCCCATCCTTTCTCATGAATGTGCTGATTAAGGAAGCTGAGTTTGGATTCCCAAGTCCAACTGATTTCAACCTCACTATCTCTGTGTCCACCAACTGCAGGGCTGTCAGGAAGACTATGTTGAAATGTGTCCAACCAAAGAGAGAAAGGGATAGAAAATACGTCCTTTCTCTAGTCCAGCATATTCACATTTTCACAATTTGATCTCAAGATGTTCTTGCTGTAATTTGTGAAGTGTACTCTTGAGCTGGAACATAAGTTCAGTGATGTACAGAAAGCTAGAATGCTCTGTTTCTGACAGTGGATCCAGCTGTTGTCTTTTCGTAAGGAAGATAGATCAGTTTTAATTTACACTGACATAGTCAGGGACAGATAGTTGAAGGGGATACGGTCCAAGACCTCTAAGGCAGAATAAAGAGTAGCAGAAATCTCATTATTGGTGTGGCATCCAGTAACACCCTTGCTGAATTAAGACTGTTCAGATAACATCAGCCGTAGTTTGCAGTCCAACCAATAGATGATTCCAAGAAAAGTGTTCTACAAAGCATACCCATCATTGACAAAGATGGGTTTTGCAGAACTAACACATCCAGTCTTTCCGTACATAACTGGAAATATCTAGAAAAGTTCTGGAAGTTTCTTGAAGTCAAGCTCAAATAAAGGGTTAGCTTCTGGATTAATACACTCCAACTCTTGTCATTTCGACAGCAACCTCAAGAGTCTATTGATCAGTTTCTCAGAAGATGCTGCAGCAAAGGACATGCGAGTGTGATTTTTTTTCCTGAACAGGAATTGTCAGAGTGACCTGCCAAGTTAGTCATCACCTTGACACCAATTAAAGCCTTCAGGAATGATCTTTTGGTCAAAGGAATGGGCTAGACCATTAACAAACAATTTGATAATGGACAGAAGTATGAAGCTATGTTAGCAGGTCCATAATAATTCCATGCCTTAGGTGCAGCCAACACTACTGTTATAGTCAGCAAAGTGCACCAAATCAACAAATCCTCAACAGATGTCATCTGCTCAGCTACCCATCTACATTCACAAAGCAGGCAGCACAACCAAACACTGGGCATACATGTGCAGGAAATCTTGTTTCAAAGGCCTAGCCAGACTCCAGACCAAAACACAGAATATCAGAAAGACCATTTAACAGTACAACACTGACACTAAAGGTGTTAAAGAATGTGCATGAATACTAATACATCAATGAGGTTCAGAATAAACCAAGTGAAAGGCAAATTTCAGAAGATGGCTGAACTGTTAATCTGACAAATCATTCTAAGGCAGTTTATGGTGTAAAGTGATCAGAATCTTTCATGTGTACTGAAAGAAAGACCAATTCACATGAAAAGCTAAAATCAATGTGGGAGATAGTGTCAACATCTGAAAGACATTTCTCCGAAAATGGTGCTCTAAGATACAGCCTATGGGAGACTGGCTCATGTCACACAACAGGTCACTAATTCCATGCATTGGTGGGATGACATTGCACTGCCAGTGCACAAGCTCATTTTGGCTTCTGCTGAGTAGAAACCAACAGTTCAAAAGGATTGTTGATACAGATATTTAATGCTGCTGTGACTTTTACTGCCAGTAATATTGGATTCCTTCCAGACCAGTGGGTCACAAGGCATCTGTGTTCTGTGAATGCCTCTGAAGATATCCCCAGCTGCAATTGGCAATGTACCTCCAATATTTTCAGCTAGTTAAAACAAGGGCAGGGGATTCTGAAACATTTCATTACTCTGAATGGGACTGGGTCCTGATAGCCTTTCTCCTGTTTGCCATCAGCATCTGGTGCTGGTATAGTTAACGACCCTTGTCGCTCCTCTGGTTGCACTTCAACTACCCTCAATTCTATCTTTCCTCTATGCATTTTCACCTCCATTTGAGGCTCCAGATGGAAGGGATCCATTCTAGCTCCAGAAGCTCAACAGAGAGCAGAGTCTTCGTAAGGTCGTGCTCTATGATGCTAACCTGACCTTAGCAAACATTTTGTGCCTGAAGCTGAATGATGCCCATTCAGATATTAGTGAAACTCACCTTGGTGTTAATCTCAGAGTTGCACTTGATCTCCCTTTCAACTTCCTCTCCCTTCATGCACAACAACCTCTCAGCAGTGATAGGCAGCTCTAACCAGTTCACCATCTACCCTGAGGACTGATTCACCTAATCATCACCAAATTTATCCAGTTGTGAAAGGAATGGCCCATGAATCTCCTGCACTGCCAATTTAATTGCTTAGGTAGCATTTAATTGCCAAATGTTGTGGTTTAAGAGTATTCATTTTATGCAGAACTAATTTTATTAGCTTCCCTCCACATGATGTTGGCTTTGCTGTCCACGTCATCTACATTCCCTGAAACGGAATAATTTGGTGTTTCCATTCCACACCAATTCACAATTCTACAGTTCATGTGCTACCCTGCCAACTTCTTTCACCATTCTCTTGGCCAGCATTAAATGCCACCCAAATTGCTTGTGGGCTGATTAGTGTCAATAAATACATAGCTTTGCTATTCATAAAACAAATTGATTGCCCAGCATGTGTAAAATAAAAAATCCATTACGTCTCACGTATTAGCCAGATCAAAAAAGGCATTTTGAAAAATGTGCTTGACAAAAATATAATTAGTAATTCTAAAGTTGGTTAGTATCACTAATTTAACTGCCCTCTGGGTGATTAGGGATGAGAAATAAGTGCTGGCCTGACCAGTGACACCCACATTCTGTGAATGAATAAAGAAAAGATTATCAAGCAAAGCTTGTTTGTGTAACACACGTGAATTAAATCAATGTTCATGGCTTCAATTCTTCTTAAAATTCCTACTTGCTAGAATAAATTTTCATCATGTTGCATGAATAACAATGGACAGAATGCCATGTTTTGCTTGCCTCCCGTCATCTATCTTTTCTGGTTTGGTGTATATTTAAATAGTCATTTGCATTTGGTAAACTCTCTTGGGGATGGGTCAGTCTCGTTGGTGATTATAGATAACTGTATGTTTTATTACTAAAACTAAGATTATAGAATATAATATTGCTTTTAAGTCTGACTGAATGTTGGATTTTGCACTTCTTACAAAGGAACAAAAACAAAGTTATAATTTTTCAATTTCACATGAATTCCCTTAGCATCTGAGTTCTGTAGGTTGTGAGATAAGTTCTTATGCCTGAAGCCAAGTTCTGGGTTTTGACATGTAGAAATGACTTTTCCAAATTATTTTCAGAGAATGATAGAGACAGCTAATTGTCACCATGATTTTGGTTCATTGTTTGAAAGTTCGTACAAATTTCTTCATAGAAGCTATCATTACCATCAAAAAAAAGTCAACAAATTAACAAAGTGCTTGAAACCTGTCCTGATATAAAAACCTGTTCACACCAGAGTATTATTTGACAATTATCTATTCATTCATATTTATTTTAGCTTTTGTTTCATTCATCTTTACAAAAGTGAACCTTTATGTTTGCCTTTACCCTTTGTTTCATTGCCACCATAGGCTCTAACAACCACTGACATTACCTGGCATGACAGGCCAGAATAACCTTCTGGACAAAAGCATTGCTCAATATGTTGGGCATGTTCAGCCTGGACGTAGCGATCACTGGCTTCAGCCACTTCTATAGATATCTCAGAGATTCTGGATTGACATTGAAAGAAAAAAGTGAAATTTGTGTTAAACATCTTAAATCAACAATGTTGCCTATAAATTAAATCTTCCTACATTTTGATGTTACTATCATTAATCTGTGTATATTTAACCAGATTGCATGTTTCTGATAACTTGACAAGCTGTTGGAGCGAAAACTCATTATTCTCCATCAAATCAGTCATGCTGAATTTGAGTAGGAGTGTTTTCTAAACACTGCTTTCCCTAATAATACAAACTGGGTGAAATTCTACACTGTCCATGGGAGAGAAAAAGTAATTTTTCTCAGTTAATGTAATTCCATAAAAGTCTTGTACAGACAAATGTCATTCCTGATTTGTACAACTTGGTATAATGATTTATTAAAATGGAAGAATCTTCGTATTTTGGTAAACATCTCTGACAAATGAAACAGCCTCTTAATCTGATAGATTCTACTAAAACTTTACAACACATGGACGATTAACCAATAAATGAAGCAAGACGTCTAAATAAATGCATCCCATGAAGGAATCTGATCAAGTGAAACGTGCTGCTGGAGCATACATATCACCAGTATGTTAGCAAAATCTCAAATATCTAAAGTACCTACTCCAACTATACAAATAGCGATAGGATCACAGGAACAGGAGCAGCTTTTTAGCAGCTCAAGCTTGTGCCAGCATTCAATGAAATCATGACTGACCCCAGCCTGACCAAATACCTTTTTAAAATTTATTTCAATATCCTATTTTTCAATGTAAATTTTTGGCTAAGGTTGTTTGCACCCTCCTTGTATCCCAAACAATACAATTTTGACTGATTTGCATCTTGCAAATTACTTCAGCAAAGATGTATTTACTGACAAGTTCATATAAGCATTCCGATTATGGCAGTTCTTCAGTTGCAACGTGAAGACCTTTTGATCCAGAAGCTGGACTTTCAAACCTAGCATTTTAATTTTATATGTTGGCTTCTGTTTATACCTGGTTTGTCTCATGAACGTCCCATAGGATGCCTTGATGAGAATGGAATTAATGTCATACAGCAAATCCATGAAGTCTTTGCGAGACACAGGTCTGCCATCTGGTGAGTTGTCATATTTCCAATCATGCTAAAGAAAAAATATTTGAGAGATTATTTATAGAAAAGAATTGGGTAATTTCACCTCCTCCCCTGAGCCCAATAGTAGCTAACTAATTGAATGAATGATCAATTATGAATGGGAAAACTCGCATTTCTCGCTCTGGGCTTTGTTTGTCACTGGTTCCTTGGTCACATGGGTGATTCTCCTGGTGGTGGAGCAGTAATTAAGTTATGTACACTTGGTGCTTTTGCTGCATCTTGCACTTAGACATGCGAAAAAATAACCCAGGAGATTAGAATCTCCTCAGTTGAGAACTGACTCCGAGCTGGCTGGCTACAGCCAATTGTACTGTGCACTAGTAAATGAAGGGAGACTTGGTGACAGGACACTGGCCGCTCTGCAGTTATTTCAAACCCAGTGGGGCTGGGGAGTGCTTGGAGGAAAAGGGCTCAAAAAAAGAAAATAAAAGAGAAAAAAAAAAGAATGCAAAATCTCTGACTTGAGTTTCCACATCAAAATGTAACTATACACCCAGTGATGATCGGTGTTTCTTGAGACCCCAATAGGGGTAAGCGTGCAAAATTGTAATTTTATTCTCCATGGATCGTGCCAGGAACGTATCGCTGGAAAAATTTATCTGATAATTTTTGTATTTATTGTATTGCACAGGTGTGAAGGGTAACTATACAGCCCAATGAAACATTTCACAAAGAAAATACAATTTGTTCAATTCCAAATTTAACAAGAATTGTCAAAATTGAATTGATTTTGCACATGAATCATGGGTTACTGTACTGAGGGAATGCTGCATTATCGAAAATGTCAACTTTCAGATGACATTAACCTTGAAAATGCAATATTCTACTTGTGACATGAATTGTTTCTGATAAGAGTACAATATCAGAAGACAGGAATCAGGTATGTGCATCAACAATTGATTTTACGAGCAGTATGGTGGCACGATGACTCAGTGGTTAGCACTGCTGCCTCACAGTACCAGGGACATGGGTTCGATTCCATCCTCAAGCGACTATCTGTGTGGAGTTTGCACATTCTCCCTATGTCTGCGTGGGTTTCCTCCGTGTGCTCCAGTTTTCTCCCACAATCCAAAAATGTGCAGGTTAGGCAGATTGGCCATGCTAAATAGCCCATAATGTCCAGGGATGTGTAGGCAATATAGATTAGCCATGGAAAATGCAAAATTGCAAAATAGGGTAGCGGGTAGGTCTGGGGGTGGTATACTCTTTCGAGGATCGTTGTGGACACAATGAGCCAAATGGCCTACTTCCTCAATGTAAGGATTCTATAAAATTCTACAATAATGACCAGAAAACCAGGAATGCAAGAAAGATGGATGCTAATCATCCTGCCTCATTCAGCAATCTGCATCACTACCATCAAGACAGAATGGAAGGCTTGAAATGTCAGAACTCTTAAACCAGGACTCTGGTAGTTAGGGTGTACATCAATGCTCCCAAGCCATCAATTGAGGCAGAATGTGAAATTCTGATCAACATTCATTAGGATACTAATCGCATAACAAAATGAATTAACTGGTCATTTGTTTCATGAATGTGTAACATTTGTTTACAGTGTTTTCCCACAAAACTGCTATGACTGCATTCAAAATAATTGTGTAAAGTGCTTTGAGGTCATTAAATCTTACAAAGCACTGTATAAATGAAAGCATTAATGAAGATAAGTTTAGCAATTCAACTGTTCCAAATTCTAATGCAAGAATAACCTTTTTTTTTAATTCTGTTCTCAAAGCTAATTATGACATAGATGCTTTACTTAAATGAATTAATTCGAAGTGAGGTTTTGAGCTATCTGTCTAGACTTTAATGTTCATTATTAGGGTGCAACTGGGCAACAGAACATCTGCATGGGGCAATGTGTCAGATTAACACGCAGCCAGCGATGGTAAAGGCCTAATTTTTGAAGGATTGGCAAATTCTGTCAGATTGCCACTCAGTTCTTATTTTTTCCATGAGATCTGTGCTCCATATTTCTAGCTGGGAATTTAGGTCCTGGCTCCTTCAGAATTGAGCAGCATACCTGAAATCAACAGTTCCTTCATCATAGCTGCTTCATCAATGATCTTCCTTCCATTATAAGGACTAGTAGTCAAACCTGTCAGGCAGGTTGACTTTGGAGCAAGCAGTTTGTAAAAAACTGAACAGTTTGCTTCAACTCAGAAACTTCACCTACAATCCTCTCCCAATCTAAGTAACCTGATGCTTTTAATATCCAGGCCAAAAGATAGGGATAGATAATTGTTGTATCAGTAAAATATGATAAATAAGGTGTTGCAAATGTATATAAATACCTCAGTGAGCTCCACTTCGTGCCTGGTTAACTGACCGATTTGAGGAGCAGATACATGTCGTACAATGGTCAACTCTCCTGTGGGCCCACCTCTCATAATAATCTGTGGTTCATAGGTGGATTGACCCACTTCCTCTCGAGCTTCAAAATAAATGGCGTATCTCAACTTGCCACCATATGCTTTGAGCTGTCAAACAAAATGAGGCAAAATGACAGGTCAGTTGAATACATTGCGTTGAGTTCTTGAGTACTAAACACAGTTTGCAAAACACTTACAGATAACAGAAAGCAAGATAGTCATCTCTGGAAGGGCCAGCAGTTAGTGCTTCCAGAATTCCATTTCATTTGCAACATCTTTATGAACACTTGTGGGTGAATTCAGTACAAGCCCTTTTGTCAAGTGCTATATATGGTGGATGTCTTTGGGCTACCAGGAATTGCATCCATTTCTGCTAGGCCTCGGTGGAACGTCCACTTGCAAAGCTGTAATAAACTCCATTACAGTCTCTTAGTATGGCTTCCGATCTTAACTGGATTAAGATAATCAATTTTAGAGAATAGTGTTACCTTGGGGCTTTGCAGAAGTCTTTTCTACTTTAGTCCAAATCAGCTGGATGCACAACTACTCTACACCCTCACAGCAGCATTAATGTAAACATCACTGAAGAAGGGTTTTGTTGATCATCCCTAATTTCACTTGAGAAGACAATGCTTAAGTCTAATCTGAAATCCCTCTGGTGTAGGTACACACAGTGCTATTAGGAAGGGAGTTGCACATTTTTGTCCCAGTGACAATAAAGGAATGGCGATGTAGTACCAAGTGACTATTGAGTGTAACTTAGAAAGGAACTTGCAAGTGGTGTTGTTCCCTCATGTACATAGTGAAAAGGCTTTGAGTGCATGGGGGCGAACCACTCACTGTTGAACATCTGATCTACTGTGCAAGCTTTAGCTCCATTCCTAGCACAGTTGCTTCAGAGGCAGAAATTGAGAATTCAAGTCCCAATTGCAAGTTCAAAAACCAAACTTGAGACTGAAACTCCAGTGTAGTATTGAGAGGATTACTATGACTCACAATCCTTTTATTTAAAAAAAATTCTGTCATCCCAGTACTAAATGATTGATTCCTTATCCTAAGGCTGTGTCCCTGTTTTCAAGATTCCTCAGCAGGGTAAGTAACCTCTCAGCATCTTAAGCCTTTTCAGAATCTTGGATGTTTCCGTCAGATCACACCTCACTCTTTTAAACTCTAGAGAATATGGACCTTATTTATTCAGTCATACATCACAGACAACTCTCTCAACCCAGGGAACAGTCAAGTGAACCTTCACCCTATTGCTGGGAGAATCTAAACAAGGGTAACATATTGTTCATCTTGTAATCTGACAATTTACTGTTGGTACTACAAATAGTTCCAATCAATCTATTCAGGGATGTTACGACACACCTCTAGAGGAGGTGGAGTTTGAACCCACACCTTCTGGCTCAGAGCTAGGAACAATGAGGTTCCCTCACTGAGATACAGTCTGACAACTGAGGCTTATTAAGATAACTTGGTTAGTGATAGTGTTTCCTGATTAGTGATTAAAAATTACAACAAATATTGTTTGCTCAACAATTTTGTCACCTTCTGGCTAATCATGGTAAGAAAAAAATTGTTTGGCTGTCAGCTGAATGTGAAGAAGACATTTTAAACTTCACACTTGGCTAATACTTTCCAAATCACGACTCAGAGCAAACATGAAGTTCATTCACAATTTTCATATTGAGAGATGTAATGGAGTAATTCATTAGAAATCTCCATCATCATTTTGAATACCCTTTTGAAGATAATCTTATTCTGTAGTTGCATCAGTTCTGAACCTGCTCGACAAAGCTACAGTACTGAATCTTGTTTCAAAAATTAAGTTGCAATCTTAAAAAATGTTAGCACGTCAGAACATTTCTTTAAACACATAATGCTTGAATTTCATTAAAATCACATAACAAAACACAGGGCTTTAAATGCCAGTAACCAAAGTTATTTAATGGTGCTGTCTGAGCAAAATATAAAGCAATTGCCATCTAAACACTCCAGTAGAGATTGCGATAACAGCACATTTCCCAGTTGTACCAATCTAATTGCAGGTTACAGGCTTGCTTTAAATATTTTTTCTGAGTTTCTTACCCACAGGCTAGAAGTATTTTGTGTGGGAAGTCTGCCTCACAGTGCTGAAACCTAGGACAGTAGATTACTGGGGAAGTGAGATAATAGGAGGTGGGGTTCCCAGTTGTGGGGATGGGTCCGATTGTGGTATGGGGAGCAAGCGGTTGGTATAGATGATGGTATTGGAAGGAAGGCAGTGAGGTAACCGGAGTGATAGGGTTGGGGAAGGTTTACTGAGTTGCTTGTTGGGCCTGGAATAAATGAACATGATCCTCCCGGCTATAAAGACATTCAACCTTTCTTATTCAAGCTACCAAGTTTCCTGAAATCTGGGAAACCCAACCATATATGGATGAGAAAAATCAGAATAACTGTTAAAACAAAGGCACAAAGCATCATTATAATCAAATGACTATTGTATATGATAATTAAATCCTCTAAATGAATTCACAACCCACATCTTGGCCAGTCTTCATTAAAAGCAGAAGCGATCAGGTTCAACGTGGATTGATTTCTGTTCCAGAGTTTTTGCATCTTAGCCTCTGACATAACCCCAATCCAGCAGATTTTAGCAATTAAAATGAAACCCTAATTACAAGATTGGATCAGTCTGTTCCTTTATGAGGTCAGGTAGTGTACTGAACTTCTTATTAGAGATGTTTATCATTACCAAAAGTTAAAAATCACACAACACCAGGTTACAGTCAAACAGATTTATTTTGAAGCATCAGTTTTCGGAGCGCTGCTCCTTCATCAGGGGCTTGTGGCACCAGGTGATGAAGGAGCAGCGCTCCGAAAGCTAGTGCTTCAAAATAAACTTGTTGGACTGTAACCTGGTGTTGTGTAACTTTTAACCGTGTACACCCCAGCCCAACACCAGCACCTCCAAATCACCATAACCAGAAATGTAACTCTTCCAACCATGTACATATCATGGAGACTATCATAACTTCATTCATTGTATTTGACATTTCCACATTTGAGATAGTTGATTGAATTCTTCAGTCAGTTTGGTAAGTAATTTTAAGTAACATTATCATTTTAATATGAAGTTGAGAAGTTAATTACCTTTTCACCTTCAAACTGCTCTGGAAGTCTCCAGTAAAAAGGCTCATACAGAAGGTGTTTAATTACTACATCTACATTAGCTACTATCTCTGGATGCTGATGAAAGACACCATCGGTTGTTTCACGGTCATTGAATTTATTTACTATTTTCAGTACAGTCTGGTCAGGATTCAGCATCAGCTTCAAGAGAAAAAAAAAGATAGTTGTTAGATGTGCTGAGAATGTAAAATTCCAGTTAAGTCCTGACTATAAAAACATGCCTTGTAACAAGTTGAAAGCGAACAGCAAAACATGTGCTAGCAACATTAACTGAACAATGTTAGGTCAGTGATTCATGGCAACATATTACTCAGACAAAATAAATCTGGATCCAGATGTGGCTGTAAATCATGGTGAGCTTTTTTTCTATTCAATGAAAACTGAAAGATAGTTCAATAATTCAAAGCACAAGTAACTTTTCAGGTCAAGGCTGGCATAATTATTAAGCAAACTAGGTGTCACCTAAGAAAAAGAATATCAGAGTGGGAGTCAGCACGGTAAATATATGAACAAACTATTCATGAAATTCTAAGTAAATACAGCCTTCAGCAATGGGAATGAAAGTCTAGATCTGCTGATTTACATCCAAATATACTGACATATGTTTTCATATAATTACATTAGTCTTTCCTAAATTTTACATTATATTTCTCATTTTGTTTATGTGACAATTACATAAATTTGTCTATCCACATGACTATAAAAAACTGTGAACCAGTAAATAATATCAAAGCATGTAACTTAATCTGGCCCACTCTATTAAAATGATTATTGGTTGTGTAATATGTGTATGAAATGATTCATCACAGGAAGACAAAGTATTGCATCATGTGACCATGTTACAGATTACAGCGTCCATTTCTTCCACTACAACTTCTGCAAAAAATGTAGAATAATGGTAATGTACAAACAATATCATTATATTCTTCTTTCTCATGTAAAATAAATGTTCAATTACAGAAGTGGAATTTCTATTAAAAGTGATGCACAATATTTATTTTCCATAGTTAGTTGAGAATTGGAGAAGGTTTGTCTTGGCCTGAGAGTATCTGAATGCTCTTGCTCTGGCCCCGGTTACATTGGAATATTGATAGATTGACCTGACATTTCCTACTCGTGATTCCTGATATAGTCAATTTGAACATAAGAACATCAGAAGTGGTAGGAATAAACCTCCAGACTGCTCTGCCATTTATGTGATCATGGCTGATCTTCTCCCTCAATTATACCTTTGAACCAAGTCACTTTATTTCTCAAATCCCTGAAAGAGCAACAAATTATCTATCTTATCCTTGAACATATTCAATAGTGCAGCCTTGTTACAAATGTGTAAACTGAATAATTATCATTTGAATAATTATAATTTTGAAATGGAAATAAAATTTCAGTTTTGTGAAGGCATTTTTTAAGAGGTCAGAAAGTAATTTAAAGCAGTGAACTAAAAACATCATTACCAAGAAAGTCAAGTGTAAACTTGACAGGGATTGAATATCTGAAAGGAATATTGCTATGATAGAAGTTGAAAAATTGTTTTGCTATTTTTAACATATTTTTAAATAGTATTACATGTAGATAAAGCTTTGTTTGTTTTCTAGTGTTACAAATGTGTGCTTTTGTTGAAATACATTGGCAGCCCTTGTGTGAATTTGTTCACAATTGCAAAAATTAAAAGTTAAAGTTATGATCTATCCAGCCAGGGTTTACTCTGGGGTCTGACTTGTCCAGTACTACCTTCAGCTGAAATTATAGCACCATCCACAGACTCAATATCATCCAAATTAGACGGTGAACAATTTCAAAATATTTCACTGTATAGAAGTGAAATTGGACGACTGCATTAGATTACTTACAGTGTGGAAACAGGCCCTTTGGCCCAACAAGTCCACACCGACCCGCCGAAGCGCAACCCACCCATACCCCTACTTATGCCCCTTTTAACCTAACTCTATGGGCAATTTAGCATGGCCAATTCACCTGACCCGCACATCTTTGGACTGTGGGAGGAAACCGGAGCACCCGGAGGAAACCCACGCAGACACGGGGAGAATGTGCAAACTCCACACAGTCAGTCACCTGAGTCGGGAATTGAACCCGGGTCTCTGGCGCTGTGAGGCAGCAGTGCTAACCACTGTGCCACTGTGCCGCCTGTCATCTGCTCTTTTACATCTTTGATTACCAGTTTAAAAAGCCATAAGGAAATGTTATATCACAGAACAAAAGAAGTGTTAAAGTCTTTTACTAAACCTATTTTCAAAATTTTGTACCCTAAACAGGGATACACAAAGTTTTATAGTATGTACATCAAATCATAAAGTACAATTATAAGATGAATATCAATTACGTTGCAGAGTAAAGTTAAAACCAACTTAATCATTATCTGCAAATATACTTCAATTCAAATTAAATATTTTACTTCATGTTTCAATTGTTCACTTACAATTATAAAAGCAATGTCTGGGATTCTTTTGACTTCTAATAGATAAATACAAAATAAGCAGTAATACACAGGAGATAGGTCAAGTTACAATACCCTTTTGGAGATACAAAATTTTCAAAAGTATTTCATCAAATGTGAAACAGCTAGTAATTCACTTACTCTCTTGCGGATCAGTCCTTTTGCCTCAGTACATTGTGTAGTCACACCTGAGCAGTAACAGCTACTGCATCCATGAGGATTGTTTAAAGAGAGTGTAAAAGCACCAGTCTTGCACCTATCACAACTGATGCCCTCCACGTTTACCTGCCCAACAAATAAAACAGATTTCTTAAAATATCAGCAGTAGCATTCTGTAGCATTTGATACTAAAATGCATTTAAATAAAATTGTCTTGTTTATGACTGCATATGATATAAGGCTCAGAACAAAGCCAATCAGTCCACCAACTCTGTAGCAGAATTTATGCTCCATTTGAGCCTCCTCCTGATTTTCCTTACCTTAATCTAACATGATAACCCTCTACTATCTTCACTCTCACATGTACTTCTAGTCTCTCCAGAAACACATAAATACTATTTGCTTCAAGTACTTCCTGTGGTAGTAAGTTTTAAATTCTCTTTCAATAAAAAAGGTTCTTCTGAAGCCTATGTTGGACTTTATGCTATTTATCTCAAATTGGTGGCCTATTGTTATGCTCTTTCACACAAGACAAAACACTCTTGCCTTAATTCTTCATCTCACTTCGAAAGTTGTTAGAGGGTGGGGAGTGGGTAGAGGGTAGAGATATGGGAATTGTTACCAGCCCTTGGAAGATTTCAAAGGCAGTTATAGGCCCTGACAGGCTCAGAGCATGACAGCAGTGCGAAAGGTCCACTTTGTGCTCTGAGACTTGGGCCTAGCTGCAAGAAAAGCCACAAACCAAACACTTCAGGCCTTCCCTGTGCACACACATTCCACATGCCCTATCTATGCTGATCCATGTCATCAACCTCAGCTCCATGACCCCTCCACTTGTGTCCCTCCAGCCATGGTCATTCATAGGTCTTATCCCAATTTATTGTCAAACAATTGAATGCCTGTTAACCAGAAGCCTCTGCCCTAATATTCTCCATATTATCAACCAGTGAACCCCATGTGAAGACATCAGGACCCATGCTGAGATTTAATAAGGCAAAGTTCAAATTCATTCCATTAAAGGATTCATCATTTTCTAAAATTTTCTAAAATTAAAATGATTGATTAAAAACATCACCACACCCAATTTGTTACAACTATTTAATCTCTTATAAAAACAAACATTTAAGGTTATAACCCTATTTCAAAGACTTTCGAAGGACCTGGCGCTGTCAATCAGACTATGAATTGACAAGTACCCCATTGGATGACTAGAAGACATAGGAGTAGAAGTAGGTCATTTGACCCATTAAGCCTGTTCCACTATTCAATGAGATCATGGCTAATTTGATAATCCTCAATTTCATTCTCCTGCCCTTTCCCTATAAATCTTGATTCCTTTATTGGTTAAAATGAATCTTTCTCAGCCTTGAATATACTTAACAAACTAATCTCTAGTCCTCTGCGTTAAAGATTCCACAGATTCATAACCCTCTGAGAGAAGAAATGCCTCCTCAATTTTGTCTTAAATGGATAATCCCTTACTCTCAGATTGTGTCTTCTGGTGTTAGATTCTCCCACAAGGAGGGAACATATCAAGTCCGCGAAGAACCTTGTATGTTTCTATAAGGTCACCTCTCATTCTTCTAAACTCCACTGAGTACAGACTCAAACTACTCAACCTCTTCTTGTAAGGCAATCCCTCCAAATGCAGAATCAAATAAGTAAACCCTCTGTGGACTACCGGTGTATATTCCAAGTGTGAATGCAGTAGTGTCTTTTATAATTTAGTGAGACATCCCGATTTTTATGTCCATTCCCTTTGAAATAAAGGCCAATATTCCATTTGTTTTCTCTATTGCCTTCTGAAATTGCATGCCAGTCTTTTGTGAGTCTCCAAATCCCTCTGTACTGCAGGTTTCCACAGTCCTTTGTTTTTAATCATTCATGGGATGACGGTGGCACGAGGTGGGCCAGCATTTATTGCCCATCCCGCATTGACCAGAGGGCAGCTGAGAGTCAACCCAATTGATATGGGTTTGGAGTCACATGTAGGCCAATCCAGCTAATGATGGCAGATTTCCTTTCCTAAAGTCTTTCTCTATTTGAATAATATTCAGCTCCTCAATTCTTTTTACCAATGTGCAAAACCTCCCATTTTAAACATTATATTCCAGCTGAAGTTTTTGCCCACTCACTTAACCCAGCTATATCCCTCTGCACACTCTTTGTGTCTTCTTCCTCACTTGCCTTCCCACCTATTTATATATCACTCACAAACATGATGATAGTGCACATGCCTCACCCAACTCATTAATAGATAATTAATGTATATCTATGTACATAGTAAATAATTATGCACCCAGCACTGATTGCCATTGTACTTCACTAGTTATAGTTTGCTGTCTTACAATGTCCCACCCCTTACCACAACAAATGAACATACCTTATTTAGTAGTTTATCATGTGGCATCTGATCAAATGTCTTCTGGAAATCCAAACATACTACTCCACTTCTTCCTCTTTATCTATCCTGCTTGTTAACTCCTCTAAGAGTTCTAATAAGTTTAACAGGGATGAATAAATACTCACTGGATATTCCATGATACCATCCATTAATTAATACGAACTTACCTTACAGTTACATTGTCCACTGTATTCCGCACATGAACAAATTCCAGCTTCATCACATGTTTGCCTCTCTGTCCCTGCCAGATCACAGTCACAGTGCCGGCACAGTGGATAGTTCCAGTAACCTACTCTGCATCGGTCACATTTCTCCCCTGTGAACTCTGGACGGCAGAAGCAGCAGCCTGTTGCATCATCACACTGAAGGTTTAAAGATCCCACAACTGTACAGTTACAGGGCTGAAAACAACAGAAGACAATAAAGGAAAAATGTCTTTTAAAAAATTTGGGAAAATGGTTATCTTATTTAAATCTACAATGTTATGAAATATGAGTGAAGTGATGCGACTGAACTGGAATGACTATCTAAATAGGATTTTATATGTCACCATCATTGCACATTAGTGAGATCAGGTTTACACTCAGGTGAGTGAACATTAACAGTCTTTATTAAACATAAATACATAAGTGAAAGTCAACCTCGCCCCAGAGGACCATAAACTGCACTCCCATTAGAGAGCACAGAGTGGTGGTAAGTTTATTCAGAGGATCACCATGTCTCGCAAGGGGCAAGCCTTCACAGCATCCTCAGCTGATCCAGGAATTGGATGTGTGCTGTGTCACTCTGCAGCTATCCAGCCAATCCAGTTAACCAAATCCCAAAGGGATAATGAGAGGGACATATATGGAATGTTACAGGCACAGGCCCCTTCTACATGATATAATGTTATTATGACAATGCTCCTCACAAAGATGGTCAGTAGCTATTATTAGAGTATAGGTACAATTAATCCTTCCCTCCACAACTCCCATCTTAGAAGATCCTTTTCTTCCTCATGCTGTCATGAGAGAATAAAAGAGAGATCAGTTTTGGAAATCTGGTCGGCATGGACAAGTTGGACTGAAGGGTCTGTTTCCATACTGTATGACTCTGAGGATCAGAGGATGAGTTTTGAAGGGTCAATGTTACCCTTTTCCAAACAACTGAACTCAAAAACAACACTAACATGAAACCTGGGTGCAAATTGTATGTTAATCTTCTTAGCCGATGAAGGCGGGTATTGGAGCTAGCACAATCAATGGATTGGGATGGAAACACTATAAAAATTTGAAAGTGATATGCATCAAACCAAATCTACTGCCATAGTGGGGTCTGGTAACCTAAAGATGTAGATAAAGGGAGAGTTTACCAACATCTCTCATCTCTTATAGCCCTAAGTGATGCTTTGCTACTTTCAGAACACAATAACATAACAAAGAAAATTGGAGTAGGCTGTAATAGCCCCCAGGTCTACTCTGAAGTTCAATATCAAAATCAGATAATGCTGGAGAAACACAGCAGGTCTGGCAGTATCTGTGGAGAAAGAAGCAGAGTTAATGTTTTGAATCCGGTATGACTTTTCTTCAAAACAGAGGAAGGATCTGAAAAACTCCACAGATGCTGGTATTCTGTCACCAAGCCACCCCTTATTTACACATGGGGAGTCCTTGATGCTGACCTGGCTTCCTCAGAGCCAGCCTTGAGAGTGAACACGATGTCTGACTCTTCTGGGTTTTTTTTCTTCATGCCCTGTTTATATTTATTTTACCTCCACACTACAGTCAAACAGCAGTCGTGCTTATTTTCCCCGGCATCCATGATGTATGTGCGTAGGTGTCAGACACAGAGAATGAACAATGAGCGCATAAACCTTTATTCATATTCCATCACCAAGAAGAAAGGAAAACGCCTGAGCGGCCAGTGACAAGCAGTGCCCTTCTCATCAAAGGGCAATGCTGAGTGACTCTTCTGTTTTTATCTGTCAGCCAGGGCTCCCTGATTAGACTAGATTAATAGCCCCAATAGGGAAATCATATTCTATGAGGTCCACCTGCTGACCTCATTATAATCACTACAAACTCATAGTGACTAGAAATGTTAACTCTGTTTCTTTTTGCATAGATGCTGCCAGACCTACTGACTTTCTCCAGCATTTTTGATGCTTGTTTCAGATTTCCAACAGAGGTATATTTTGCTTTTATTTGAGCATGAACTTCAATATCATGGCACCTCAATTCCACTTTCCCACTCATCCTCATTTTCCAAAGTTCCCATGGATTACAAAAATGTATAAATCTCTTCTTTAAAGGGACATTTTAATTGTGAAATCCAGTTTTGTCAATATACAATTTGAAATTTGGCTCTTATCTGTCTATTAATGAACCTCTCCAGGAGTTTAATGAACATTTAACTGTTATCAAATGAGTTGTTGACTCCATGTCCCTGGTTGTGAAAACACCAGTGTGCCCCAGAGAAATCAGGACACTGATATATCATCCAGGGGCATTATTTTTATAATATCCATGCCCAAACTCCTGTGCACCACATCCACACCTCCCCACCTCAACAAGAGATTGAAAAATCAAGCTTCAGATGAGAGAATGAGTAAAAGACATGGGACAGAATGAGTTTGACTGACACAGAGAAAATAAAGCATGTGCTTTTAAAAATTTATTTTGCATACAGATAATATCGTAGGGCAATATATATCAGTGCTAGTAATTAAATCAATGACATAGTATAGGATTGAAGTCACACTTAGGGCAGATCAACTATAATTAGTGGACTGAATAAAAGCAAAATAGCGCAGATGCTAAAGATTTGAAATGAAAACAGAATGTGCTGGAGAAACTCAGCAGGTCTGGCAGCATCTGTGAGAAGTAATTATTTTCTCGTGTGCAATGACTCTTCTGGGCTGGTAAGTTTCCTTTCATAGTTAGTATTTTGTAGTCATTTTCCTATACCAGCCAGGCTTCATAAGTTCTCCAATTTAACATAATGGTGCTATAGCCTCTGAATTATTATTATGGTGTCATAAACATTAGATTACAAGTTGGTGAAAAATATGAAAGGGAGAGAGGGAATGAATGCAATCACCAAGATAACATGCAGCAGTGACATTCCTGCCTCTGAGAAAGAGTAATGTGTAGTTTATTTCATCTACATGGGACAAGCAAGTATTTGACCCAGTTGGTTTGAAACTTCGTTCACTCGCCACAGAAGGATTCAATGTAAACTTATGCTAATGTTTCCCTCCTCTCCACCAAATAAATCTAGCAAGAAACTGTGAAATACTTTATTTTCAGACAATCAAACTACAAGCCCAGTCCGTGCCCTACCCTTTCATATTTCACTGTAATTATATACTTCCCTCTTGCCTGCAGGGGAGGAACAACTCAAGAAGCTTGACACCATCCAGGATAAAGCAACCCACTTGACTGGCACCACATCCGCAAGTATCCACTTCCTCTACCACCAACACTCAGTACCAGCAATGTGTACCACAGAAATTCACCAGAGCTCCTTAGACTGCACTTTCCAAGACCATAACCACTTCCACCAAAAGAACAAAGGCAGCCAATACATGGGAACTCCACAACTTGCAAGTTCCCCTCTAAGCCACTGACCATCCTGATTTGGAAATATATCATCGTTTCTATATTGTCGTTGGATGAAATCCTAGAATTCTCTCCCTAACAGCATTGCGGATCTACCTACAGCAGATGGACTGTTGCAGTTCAAGAAGGCAGCCTCACCAGTATCTTCTGAAGGCCAACTAGATAGGAACAAGCAATAAATGCTGATCAGCCTGTGACATCCCACGAGTGATGAAACGAATATTCACAGCATCCATTTTTAGGAGGTCAGTATGTCTCTTCTCATTCACAACTGCCAACTATTCACATTATAGGCCTTACAGGAAATGCAATTCTCTCCTGCTTAATAACGCCCCACCTTGGACCCTGCTCAGTATTTGTAATTTGCATTATTTGAGGCTGGCTCAGGTTTCTGACTCCAAACAAGCCCATGGCAATCTCATGCCTGGATTACAGAAACATATGCAGAGTTACAGCTAGTGCCTGCTAAAAAGCTCAAGGCTTTAGTCTAGGGAAATTAGGGGGCTGGCCCCTCAAGAATTTCAATTTTGACACTTTATTGGATATTTTAGAATCTACAATGAACAAGAAGATTGCATTTTATATTTCATCTAAAAACACAAGTGTCATTTCTTCAATTTTATTGAAAACAGATTTTTCTTTGACAGCTAGGAATTAATAATAATACTTCTTAGTAACTCCTTCCTCCCAAGAGTAAAAGAAAAAAGAAGTTTTCATTAATTTTCAGCTTTTTAAAAATGCCGGCAATGAATAAGATATTCGAAGTCCATAGTGAAGGCTGTAGGAAACAAATTCAAAATTATCATCTCTGTCCTGTGTTTCCAGTTAAATTTGGCATTTATTCCCATCCTCAAAGCACGTAACGTCGTATTGTCCCCTCCCAGTACAACTGATTCTCATCTTTAACCAATGGTATTTGAACACCCTGTGTGCTGTCGTTTTTATTCACTCACAGGATTTGGACATCTCTGGCTAGGCCACCATTTGTTGTCCATCCCTAACTGTCCACAGGGCAGTTAAAAGTCAATACATTGCTGTGGGCCTGGAGTCACACATAGGCCAGACCAGATAAGGATGGCAGATTTTCTTCTCTAAAGGTCATTAGTAAATCCAGATTTTTTTCTGACAATCAACAATGATTTCATGTTCAACATTAAACCTTAACTCCAGATTCTTTTGTGAATTCAAATTCTACCATGTGCCATGGTAGGATTTGAACCCAAGTCCCAAGGAAATTAGCAAGTTTCTGGATTAATAGTCTAGCGATAACATCACTGGGCCATCACCTCCTTATTGCTCCTCGTCAGTTCACACATGCCTTCTCTGCATAACTCCTCATATCTTTATGAGCTCACAATTGCATTTCCCATCCTACTATCCCACTGCAATTTAGTTGGTGTGCTCCCCATTGCTCTCCCCACCAACTAAAGCATTAACTTTCGGATGGCATGGTGACACAATGGTTAGCACTGTTGCCTCACAGCACCAAGAGCCTGGGTTTAATTCCACCTTCCATGTGAATTTTGCACATTCTCCCCATGTCTGCATGGGTTTCCCTTGGGGTGGTCTGATTTCCTCCACGCTCAATTACCCATAGTGTTCAGAAATGTGCAAGGTAGGTTGGTTAACCATGGGAAATGTGGAGTTACAGGGATAGATAGTGAGGTGGGTCTGGGTAGGATGCTCTTTGGAGGGTCAGTGTAGACTTGATCAGCCAAATGGCCTACTACCACACTGTAGCGATTCTATGAGTCTATGATTCTTTGTAGTATCACTGCCACAAGTCCATGAAATCCTCCTCCTTCCACAAAGAAATAGTGGAGATGTGGACCAAGTATGTGACAGGGAGAACAGTAATCATCATATCATCTCGACTGGAATAGTGATGGAGATGAGCAGGGCAATGTCTCAAATAGAACTTCTAAATTAGAAAAGGACTATCTTCCATGAGATGAGAAGAGATTTAGCCAAGGTAAAATAGAAAGTAAGACTCGTGGCAAAAACCAGAGTGAAGGGTAACCTCAAAGGAGAAAATGTTTTAGGTTCTTTCGAGCAATGGCAAAAGGGAACAAAATCCAGAACACATTGGATGAGGTGAAACAAAAGAAGTCGATGCATGAAGTCTTCAAGCAAGAGCCAAGATAAACAAAATAAGGTCAGTGTAAAAATTAGCAAGAAAAGAGACTTAGACAATAGAATGGCATTTAACATAGAAAAATGAAAAAATCTTCAACTCTCATAAATAAATAACAAGGAGGTTTATGCTTCGAGGTGTAGGGAATGATTTGAATAATTAATGAGTACTTTGGATCAGTGTTTATTAAGAAATAAATGCTGACAGAATAGCACTAGATACAAAAATAGTATAAGTCACGAATGGGGTGACAAACAGGAAAGGCTACGTTTATAAGTTGCAATGCTTAAGTTTATAAGTTGCATAGTTCAGATGGTTTGCACCCCATGTGGCTAAAAGAAGTGGGAGTGATGTAGTAGAGGGTCATGCCATCATCTTCCAACCTTCCCTGGATATAGAGGTGGGGCAGGTCAGAGGATCAGACAGTGGCAAATGTGACCTGCTACTGTAAAGGGTGTAGTGTATTCCTAGTTACTATAGACCAGCAAATTTAACAGCAAGGATAGGCAGTTTTATGGAGGTATTGTGAGTCAATAAATAATTCAGGGCCCCAGGCTAACAGTCTGGGGATATGGGGTCAAATCCCATTATAGCAGATGGTAAAGTTTGAATACAGTTAAAGTCTGAAATTAAACTTTGTCTAAAGGTGACTGTATTATAAGATTATAATAAAATGGTTATCATAAAAACCATTCTGGTTCACTCATGTGTTTTAGGGAAGGAACATCTACCATCCTCATTTGATTAGGCCAACAAGTGACTCCAGATCCTCAATTCAAAAATAGTCTAAGCAAGCCACTCATTGTACCAGACACGGAGTCTGATAAAAGGAACAAAGGATCACAGAGCAATAATTAAAACACCAGAATAACAACAGATACAGCCCTGTCAATTTATTATCAAAAAAAGGAAAATTTGAAAACATATCTTTTTTAAAAACTTTATAGTAACTCTTACAAAAATAACATTAACGTATGGTAGGTCACCCCTCAACCTCTTATGCTCCAGTGAAAGAAGTCCCAGCCGCTCCCTACAACTCAAATACTCCAGTCCCCTCCAATATTCTCGTAAATCTTTTCTGAACCCTTTCCAATTTAATAAACACCTTTCTACAGCTGGGTAACCGTGTATACATTATTCCAAACTCCACTTTCCCCATAACTCTTGAGTCCCTCATTGATTTAAAATCTGTTTACCTCACAATGAATGTACTTAATGACCTCATCTCTGCAGTAAAGAATTCCACAGATTCACTCCCCTCAGAGAAAAAATTCCTCCTCATCTCTGCCTTAAATGTGTGACCCCTTATTCTGAGGTTATGCCCTCTGGTCCTAGACTGTCCAACAGGAGAAACAACTTTTCAGCAACTAATTCCCCACAAAGTTGTTGATTTTTAACTGCCCTCTGGGCAATTAGTGGTAAGCAATAAATGCTGGATCTTACCAGTGACTTCCACATTCCATGAACAAATAAATTGACAATGTAAACGCAAGATTGAATATTGACGAAAAATGCAATAATTTCCCAATGCACTGACTGGAATTCAACAGCTGAAGTTCGCAAATGAACTTAAGAGTACTAGAAAAATTAATCTCTCCATTACAGGATACCAATATTAGCCTGCTAGGCACCATAAGCCTATTGATATTTTACTTGCAATACATTATATTACAGTAAATTTCTGTTAATCCAACCAAGACCTTATTAAATGGCATAGAAGATTCTACAAGCTGCATAACTTACTCCTGCTTTCTGTTTTATCTTCTGCTTTTTCTTATTATATAGTTCCAACTTTCTATCATACACAAAATTTCATAGTTTACTGCAAAACTAAAATCTTAATGCTAAAAATCAATAACGGAATATGCATTCAAAAGCCATTCAAGTACCAGAGGAAGATTAGCAAAGACAACTGTCTGTCTTTTGCAGGTAGAAACTGGACAATTTGTGAAGGAAAGGAGAAATAGCAGAGGAGTTACATAAGTACTCTGTGTTGGCTTTCACAAAAGCGACACTAGAAGCCTCCCTGACATAATAAAGATCAATTGACCTAGCCACAGTGAGAAACTGAAGGGAATTAGTATTCATAAGGAAGTAGTGTGGGAGAAATAGAAACAGGATTATAAGGGCAGTATTAGGTAATCCAACCCTTTGCACCTACTCCACCATTCAATTTTATCATGCCTGAATATCCAACTTGATACCCATGCCCATTTTCTCCTCATACTTTTTGATTCCTTTAGCCATAACCTCTCTATACGACACTTCCTTAAAACATTAAACATTTTGGCCTGAATCACTTTCTCTGACAGAGAATTCCATAGGCTCACCATTCCCTGAATGAAGAAATCTCGCCTCAGCTCTGTCCGAAGTGGTCTAACCTATATTCTGAGACTGGGACTCCTGGTTCTGAACTTCCCAGTCACTGGGAACATTCATAATGCATTTACCGTGTCCAGTCCTGTTGGAATTATTTAGGTTTTCATAAGAGTTTCCCCTTTATTCTTTGAAACTCCAGTAAATATAGTCCTAAGTGTTCCAGTCTCTCTTCATTTGTCAGTCCTTTCATAGAGTTATAGTGATGTATAAGACCTTTTGGTCCAAATTGTCCAGATATCCTAAATTAATATAGTCCCAGTTACAAACATTCGGCCCATATCCGTCTAAACCCTTCCTATTCATATACCCATCCAGATGCCTTTTAAATGTTATAATTGTACCAGCCTCCACCACCTGCTCTGGCAGCTCATTCCATGCACTAACCACCCTCTGCATGAAAATGTTGCCTCTTAGGTCCCTTTTGTATCTTTCCCCTCTCACGTTAGACCAATGCCCCCTAGTTTTGGACTCCCCTACCCTGGGAAAAAGACCTTGTCTATTTACCCTATCCATACCCCTCATGATTTTATAAACCTCCAACGGTCCAGGCAAAACAGCCCCAGCCTATTCACCCTCTACCTATAGTTCAAACCTTCCAATCCTGGCAACATTCTTGTAAATCTTTTCTGAACCCTTCTTAGTTTAATGACATATTTCCTATAGCAGGGAGACCCCCCAGGTGTCAGTCTAGTAAATCTGTGTCACATTCCCTCCATAGCCAGAATACCCTTCCTCAGAAAATCATACCAAAGCTGCACACAATACTTCAGATGTAGCCTCACCAAGATCCTGTATAATTGCAGCAAGACATCCTACTCCAGTAGTACAATCTTCTCACAATGAAGACCATCAAACCTTCTTCATTGCCTGCTGCACCAGTATACTTATGCTCAGCAACTGGTGTACAAGGATATCCAGGGCTGGACGTACTTCATCCTTTCTCAATCTGTCACGTACAGATAATAGTCTGCTTTCTTGTTTTTGCTATTAAAGTAGCATTTATCCAAATTATATTTCATTTGCTGTGCATTTGTCCACAAACTCAACTTGTCTCATTCCAACTGAAACATGTCTCCATCCTCCTCACAACTCACACTCGCAGCTTTGTGCCATCTGCAAACTTGGAGATTCACATTTAGTTCCCTCTTCATTATATTGTGAATAACAGGGGTCTAAGCACTGATGTTAAATTAAATCAATGGGACTGAAAGTTGACAAATCCCTGGGGCCCGATGAACTTCATCTGGAATGTTGAAATACATGCCTAGAAGGTGAAAAGTAATTGTCAATCGGTGAGAGATTGGAAAGTGGTGATGTCCAAAAGGACCTGGATGTCCTTGTTCATAAGATACTGAAAGCTAGCATGCAAGTGCAGCAAGCAATTCGAGGGCTATTGGAAGCTCAGACTTTACAAATGTTTATGGATTGATAGATTTTTGATTAACGGTGGCTTACAGGGTTAATGGGGTGTCATGTTCGATCAGCAATGATCTTATTGAATGGAGACCAGGCTCAAGGCAAATGGCCTATTCCTATTGTTACATTTTCATGTTCAATGTCCCTAACAGACAAAGCGAATTCACCAAGGAACAGTTACTTTCAAAACTAAAAAGATCTTGGTGATGGAATTATTGCACAGAGATTCATGTCCACAATCCTCCACAACGTGAGTACCACCTACATGTGTAGCATTGTAGACAACCATCCTGCAGGAACTAGATTCATCCAGGAATTTAATGTATTTGATAGCAACAAATTATTAGTTGAACTGACCAAAGCCTGGGAGTAAACGGCGGCACGGTAGCACAGTGGTTAGCACTGCTGCTTCACAGCGCCAGAGACCCGGGTTCAATTCCCGCCTCAGGCGACTCTCTGTGTGGAGTTTGCACATTCTCCCCGTGTCTGCGTGGGTTTCCTCCAGGTGCTCCGGTTTCCTCCCACAATCCAAAAAATGTGCAGGTTAGGTGAATTGGCCAGGCTAAATTGCCCGTAGTGTTAGGTGAAGGGGTAAATGTAGGAGAATGGGTCTGGGTGGGTTACGCTTCGGCAAGTCGGTGTGGACTTGCTGGGCCGAAGGGCCTGTTTCCACACTGTAAGTAATCTAATCTAATAAACCTATTGCCCATCTTGTCAACCGGGAATGGTGTGTGACAAGCCAAGAGAAAAAAACTTCAATAGTTTAAAATTAAAATCTTCTAATTTTTCTGCTTATGAACAATTTTTTCACAATCGATGTCAACTAAGTAAGCAAAATAAAGGGACGCATATATTAATAAGAACTTTCTGACAGTCAAAAAATGCAGTTATTGAAAAACTTACTTTACATCCACTGACAAAGTTATGACCCCAAAAGTTTGCAGCACATTTGTCGCATTTTTCTCCCACAGTATTTGGAGGGCAGATACACTGTCCAGTTTCTGAATCACAATGATTGCCAACATGGGCACATTCACATGCTTTATAGAGAAAATAAAGAAACAAATTAGCATTCCTGTTGTCATTGACAACTTAGCTGTCAAACATTTTAAGATACGGCACAACATGTATGAACAAAGACTGTAAGATTTCAAATCTTTGCGGCAATGATTGAAAATAATTGAGAAGGAATTCATGTTTTGAGGAGGAAGTAACAAAAAGCAATAACATGGAAAGTATTACGGTTTCAGAATTTATTAGTCATAGTTCATGATTTTTTTCCCACTATATCCTTGTATTAATGATGTTACCAAACCAAATATTAGATGCTCATACTCACAGCTTGTATCTGGAACAATAATTACTAATTGAACAAAACCAAACCAAAGGCAGAATAAATCCTTCAACATAGCATTGAAACAGTATGCACTATAACTGACAGCAGATACTGAGAATTTATATGGAAGCAATAGTCTAATCTTGGGTTGACATGTTAGTTATAAACCATATTATGCTGTTATGCCTTATAATGTCATCTGAAATCTTTCAGTACAGAAGCTTTTCAATTATCCTAATTTTCTACAAAGCACAACAGTGTAATTTTGTGCTTTAATATTAAATGCCTGCTTTTCTCAGTATCTGTAATGCCATAAAGTTACTGATGTTGAAATTATATTGTGGGGTAAGTGAGTTCAAATGCTTAAGACATCCATCTAACAGTCCTCTCCTAGAAAAAATGCATTAACTCACTTAAAATAGAAGAGTTAATGCCTTTGCTAAAATAGTAGAATCATGAATTTGAAAAGACATGCAAGCATTTATGGTCTATTATTCTGCTGCCTAATTTCAAGGCAATTGCTCTTTACTGCTAACCTCTCCCTCGTCTGTGCACTGCCTTAATTTACTTCTTTGCTTGAAAGGCACTTTTAATGAATTGAAATAAGGATAGAAACTATTTGTACACACTAGGCAAAGTAATATAATTTCAGAATGAACTATGTCATGTTCCTCTTATTAATTTAGTTCAGAAATATATGCACTATTACCTGTGAGTAAATTAGTTAAGCAATGTTCACTCAGTGAAAGGGGATTCCACAATTCTTCCCTTAGTATCCATGATGTGGAGGTGCCAGTGTTGGACTGGGGTGGACAAAGGCAGAAGGTTAGAGTTCAACAGGTTTATTTGAAATCACGAGCTTTTGGGGTACTGCACATTCATCTTCACCTGGCAAAGGGGCCACACTATGAAAGCTTGTGATTGCAAATAAACTTGTTGGACTATAACCTGGTGTCGTGTGACTTCTGACTTCCTTTGCTATTTAGACTGGAACACATTATGACATCACAATGTTATATTATCACCTTGAATATTTGTCAAAATTATCCTGATCTTCTGACACACATTTGGCAAAATTATTAAATATTACTTCGTTTATTTAAACAGAAAGAATCCATTCAGCCCACTGTTTCTGTGCCAAGCTCCAAACTCCATCCTTTTCCCTTCAATTTATTTCCTCTTTCGATTCTTAACCAACTATATTTTATAAACCTGAAATGCTTGTGGGAAAGGTGCTGAAATAAAAGGACTCTGGGAGAACCCTGAATTAGTTCTGACCATGACTTGGCTACCTAAGGATTTCAACAGGCCCCAGGGAAAATATGCTGCCTAACACCATTCCTGCTGCTCACAGAACTTCAGATAGGTTGGGGGTTGGTGATGGTGCCTTGGATTTTATGTGAGGTGACACATAAAATCTGTCAGGTTTAAAATCTACAACACTGATTCACCTCCGGAAACCATATCCAAGTCATTAGACTGTTGATATGTACAAACCCAAAAAATGACATTGAAACAACCATTCAAATCAACAATTCTTGTTGGTGTCTGTCCTCCATGAGTCTTAATCCCACCTGCCTGTTCATTATTCACTTTTATCTGTCCAGCCCATTAACATAGTCTCTGCTTCAATAAGTAACTCCAATAATTCACTGATAAAGACAAAGTGAACACTTGTGATGCTTTTTGCTGTATTTAAATCACATTTCATCTCAATAATTTGATTTGATTTATTTTTGTCACATGTACCTTAGTACAGTGAAAAGTTTTGTTTTGCATGCAGCACAAATATCAGCAAAGTGTGTAACATCAAATCTACTATAATGTTAATTAATTAATGTATCTCTTAAAAAGAAAATAAATGATTTTACATACGAATACATCCTCCTTCTTGAAAGTGGTAGAAGCCAAGAGCACATCGATCACATTTCTGCCCTGCCACTCCAGGCTGACATCTGCACTGGCCTTTATCATCACAGTCAAATGATTTAGATCCAAATGAATTGCAATTACAGGGAATACAGCCCCTTGAAGAATGCAGGTAATAAGTTTTGCTCTATAAAATGTAAGTAAATAGTTGTCAAGGACCCAACATGAATAGAGCCATAATATACAACAATATGATATATAGTTAATTACAGACATAGACCTCTCACTGAAGGAATAAATTATAATTAGGTCACAAACCTCCGAATTCAAAATGCAATAAATCAGTAAGTCTATATTTTTTAGAATTATGCAATTTGTTTATATCACAAAAGAAATCATAGCACACAAAACTATTGCAGATATTAGTGAATAAATCTGTTTATCATTCGTTGGCCCACTGCTATACCCAAACTGTTAGCCTATTGATTTTTAATGCCATCATGATAAGCACAAAATACTTTTTAATGGAATTAAAAATTGTTAATATGGTTGAATGTGGCTTGAGATGAGTGTAATAACCAGTATAAACTATTTTTAAATACAAATATAAGTTATCGTCCCAAGTCATTTCTCATGGTGAATCAAAGAATACACAATTTTATAAAGCATAGGAGCATTGCACCATTCATGGAGGAATGTATTATTCTGCTTCTGAAGATGATGACTATGCTATAACCCAACCAAGTTTAATTATTTTGAACTAAATATTAAATTAAGTCAAAGTTTAATTGCTATTCAGGTCAAACATTCTTTATCATTTCTTAAAGTATGATTTAATCAGAAGTTATACATTTCTGGTTCCTATGCATGGTATCTTTAAATGCTTAGGGACTTTTCCTTGCTTCACAATTATCTGCTTTTTCTGTTTGCTTTATTATATAAAAATATGGCACAGCAGTGCATGACATACAAAAAGACTTGTATTTAAATAACACTTTTCATGACGACTGGATGTCTCAAAGTGCCTTATCGTCACTGTTGCAATTTGGGTAATGTAGCAACTGATTTGTGTTCAACATCTTCCCACAAACAGGAAGGTGATACTGACCAGATAATCCAGTGTGTGTGACCGATTGAGGGATAAGTATTGATCAGAACACCAATTTAATTCCCCTCCTCCTGTGTGCTCAAATAATACCACAAGATCTCTTTCAGCCACATGAGCACAGAGAAGAGGCCTCAAATGAACAATGCAACTGAAAAATAGTGCCTTCAAGTGATGTCATTGCTGCCTCAGTACAACACAGGAACGTCATCCTTCATTGCTAACCACAAGCCCCAGAGTGGGACTGAAACCCAGAGTGTGACCCACTGAACCATACCTGACAATAATATGGTACAAAATGCTATTTTTTTTACATAAGACAATGGGAATGATACACGTTTTCCTGACAAAAAGGAACAGCTGAAAGGGAACAGTTGAATTATTCCACTTTATTCATTTACAGGCTCGAAATCCTATTATGTAATCACTGGGTGAGATTATTAAAAGTTCACATATTGCTCACCATGTCTGTAACACCTGACTTTTTTTTGTTAAACGTGATAAACGGTTAGAGTCATAGAGCTGGACAGCATGGAAAGAGACCCTTCAGTCCAACCCGTCCATGAAGACCAGAAATCCTGCATATATCTAGTCCCATTTGCCAGCATTTGGCCCATATCCTTCTAAACCCTTCCTATTCATATACCCATCCAGATGCCTTTTAAATGTTGTAAGTGTACCAGCCTCCACCACTTCCTTTGGCAGCTCATTCCATATACAACCTCTGCGTGAAGAAATCGTCCCTTAGGTCTCTTTTAAATCCTTCCTTTCTCACCTTAAGCGTATGCTGTCTAGCTTTGGATTCCCCACCGTGGAGAAAAGAACTCGTTTATTTACCCTATCCATGCTCCTCACAGTTTCATAAAACCTCTATAAGGTCGTCCCTCAGCCTTTGACAGTCCAGCGAATATAGCCCAAGTCTATTCAACTTCTCCCTGTTATTCAAACCGTCCGACCTTGGCAACATCCTTGTAAATCTTTTCTGAACCCTTTCAAGTTTCACAACATCTTTCCTATAGCAGGGAGACCAGAATTGCACCAGTATTCCAAAGGTGGCCTCACTCATGTCTTGCACATCTGCAACATGACCTCACTACTCCTGTACTCAATACACTGACTAACAAAGGTAAGCATACCAAATGCCTTCTCCATTATCCTATCAATCTGCAACTCCACTTTCACTGCAATATTTTTGTTCTCATACAATCCTTGCATGATTTCAATCATAATGCTTCATTCAAATTTTCATGTCACAAAGAATCAAAGCATGGTTAACCCTTAGAAGATATACATGCATATATATGTATATATATGCCATAACATAATACAGATGGAGCAGTACTTAATCCAGATAAGAGTGGAGTAGGGATGGACAGTGTTGGTGGTAGCTGTTAATCTGGGAGGTAAGCCGGAGGAGGCAGAAATACTTTCTGACTTTGGTACAATTACGGATGGAGAAGCTCAAGGATGAAATTCCTTCTTGGAGGCCAAAAATCAGAATCTCGATATCAAGAAATGTTTTTCTGATTTTGCCCTCAAGCCTTAAATGACAACTTCAGAACTTTGAGTGGCAATTACATCTCACTTAAGCACCAACTCACCTTATTTATATACAACTTTCAATTATTTTCTGCTTCGCCAATAAATTAGATGACGCAAATTTGCATCATGAGAATCAGAGCAGGTACCCAGAGACTGCAGCTTGCTGATTGTGCATCCTGGGCATCATCCAACTGTTGCTTCACAAATGCTCTTTGTGCTATGACCACTGTTCTCCTCAACCCTTCATCCACCCAAGCCAGTATTAGCAAGCAACTAGCTTCATAGATTATAATGCCATCCCTTGGATCAACTCATACATACACTACGTCAGCCCTTCCACATTTTCCTCTGCAGCTCAAGGACATCCACACCTGGGAGGCTGTCAATTTCTATGCAGTTCTTACCGAATACTTAGTGCACATTCACTGACTCCAATGAGTTATGGTCTACTTGTGGGTCACATTGGCTTTTAACACAGTGAGAGGCAGACAGCTTGTAACAGTGGGCAGCACTGAACAGACAAAGGGGTGGGCACAATGCTGTGTGGCACTGGGCTAGGTCAACATCACACCTTCAGAATGGGACAGCAGTTTATGCAGCAAAACCTCGACATGGATTAAGCAAACGGCCATATGTAAAAGTCAAAGGAGAGCAGGCCTCGGTGGGGGTCAAGATAGACTACCATTAGGTTAGGGGGTAATGCCACAGATAGTCAAAGGACTCATCTAATTCCAGTCCGTGAGGTTGGCTGGGGTCAGTCAAGCAGGCTGGGGATCCATGTCATCTTCATCCGGAGATTGGGCCACAGTCAGCTCTGCAGGTCAAATGGAATCAGTCTGGGGATAATAGGTAGGTCAAGGTACTGAGAAGACATCAGTCCAAGGGGGTGGACCAAGTTCTCATTACAATAAACAAAGGGAGGAACTAAGTATGATGGAAGAGCAGCTCGTGCTAATGCATGAGGAGAAGGGGTGGTGTAGTGCCCCCAGTGAGTGAGTATGAAGTGCAGGGGCAGGAAGGGTTGACTTTTGGAGGATGAAGTGATGGGAGGCATTGAGTGAACATGATTCATGTTGTAAGTTGCAGTCCATGAGCCTTGCCCAAAGGTGTGTGGAATGGCAGAGTAGCGATTGTAATGTAGTAAAGAGAAGAGTTATCATTTTTCTTTGGGGATTGCAGAATATCACTGACTATACTCCTACACTGTGGACATCCCTTTTCATCCAGGACACAACACTGACTTGGGTGACAGTTTGGATCCAGGCTGGCTTGGTCTGGTGTCTTGGCCTTCTGTGGCTCTACATGAGAAAAAAAGATTTCTGTCCTCTCCATCATCCCACCTCCCAAAACCTCTGCAAAATAGGGTGTGAGCTTTCCCTTTCTCTGAGTTGTCATGAATGTGGAGGCTCTGATATGACAGAGTGAGGACCAATCCTGGCCTGTTGAGTCTGAAGTGTTGTGCAACTGTGCTCTAAATAGTGTGCCAGAGGTGAGAATGCCAGAAGATCGCAGCAGTGTCATGTACTTCTGTCTTTCGCATCAAGAAAGGCATCCAAGAATCCAAGTGCATGAGGTAATGATGTAAAGAATGAAAAACTACATGAGAACAGTCACTTCCAGTCATGGTGGACGGAGCACCATGAATCCCACAATGATAAACACTACAAGTGAAAATGAATACATTCTGACCCAGTCTTGGATAATTTTCTAAACATTGGAAACAACACCTTGTAAAATCATCCAAACGTTACTTGTAACAATAGCTACTAGAATAAAATAGTCAAATCATAACAGCAGCACAAAGGATGAGCAATGTCAAATGAAGAGAAATGTGATAAAGAAGCAAGGTTATTGTGCATTATTCTGTTGAGCACTAAGCTGTATGCATCTTAACAAGAATGTACTTGCAATGCTGCTGCAATAAATTCAAATATACTTTGTCCTAGTTCCAAGAATATTATGCCTTCTTGGTCCTTTGGGATTGAGGTGAATTGTTTCTGCTCTAGTTTTCTGGGTTCTAAGACAGCCAACAAATTGAATGCTTGCTCCACCCAGATGTCGGGTGGGTGGTGTTTGGAGGATCAAATAGATGAGTTGGTGGAGGTTTGTGCACCCTCACTGATGACTTGACATTGCCTCTGCCTGCCTATACATTAGGGTCTAATTCTCAAATGAACTTCCTCCACTTTGGTCAGTCACAAGTCAGGAATGCCGATGGGTTAACAGGGATGTCTGACCTCTTCACAGACGCTCTGAGGAAATACCTAAAACGTTCCTCTTCCCTGAAAATGCTGCCTTAGCCAGCAACACCCATAGGTCACCAAAAAAATCATACAAATTATAAAGCTTGGTTATTTACTTGGAAATGGTTGTAGATGTGGTAGCCTAGAATCCAGCTGGAAAACTGAGGGAGCAAGCCTATACTGCAGCAGTTTAAGAGGCATTGGGACATTAACTGGTTCAGTGCAATATTTCCAGTTCAATCTGGAGGAAGCCAATCAGAATGGCTCCATCAACGGAATTGGATGAGATGTTAACTTGGAGTCCTTTCCAAGGTTAAACTGAAAGATGTATTGAGGGGTGTGAGGTCCAGGTTATTGAGAGCTTTGGGTAGGAGAGGCCTTCAGTTAGACTTAGGATGAGTCCAAAGCAGCCCATGAAGAGAGTGTCAGATCCACCTCCATTCGCAGGTAAAACACCATCTCAGGGAGGCAGGGGCTGATGGGTATAAGACTGCTGCCATGGTAGTTGATTTTATATAACCCCACTACCTCCCCTCACCACCTTGAAGCTTCCCCCTTTGAGTTCTTGAATGGAACCCTTTGAGTTCTGTTAATTCCCCAATCATCAAATTGAGCAATCACTGTTTGAATGGAATGTTGGGTTTATACTTTACACAAAACATTTAATGGTGAGATGAAGTAGGCTCAGGGCAAAGGATGATTAGAAATTAATGGAAATAATGTACTTGTAATGTCATAGTCTGTGAAATAAATGTGGCACATTTGATACATTAAAAATGTTATATTTGCACACTTTAGGGGAAAGTGAAGTAAATTTTGAAGTATGTATTGTACTACATATATGTTCTCATCATAGCTGAATTATCCTTATTAGTGACTGCAAAGCCTTCTCAATTTTAACCTAATGAATCAATTAATAAATAAAATGGCGTAATTTGACTGGCATTTCAGTCAATTAATTTCCAACTTTGTATCAGGATTGACCGGAGTACTACAGACTAATGCAATTCACACCATGCAAAACGACTACTTTTCAAGCATGCATTCAGCAAAAACTTTAAGTATTCACATTTTTATCAGTAGTGATTCCGAGCAAAAGAAACATTGCACAAATGATGCAACTGAAAATACATTTAAAGTTTATGCACCTTTTTATGGAGTAACACAAGACAGGGAATTGGAAAAAATATAATATGGCTCTAAGCATCACTTTTACTGAGGAAATAATATTTTAAGTGGTTCTTTTATCGTTACAAGCATGAAATTCTGGATCAGAAACTTGGCTACCAATCCTAATGGAGCAAAGCGTAAAAAAAAATGCTCTGAACAACAGATTGTTTTTTGTTTGGAATCATAGGAATCCAACACTAATTGTCCATTTTCAATCACCCTGCAGAAAGTGGTGCTGAACTGCCTTCCTGAACTGATACTTGGGTCAAAGTGCACCCATTGTGCTGTTAAGAAGAGAATTTGGCTGATTGCCCGAAAGAAGTGGCAATATTTTTCACAATGGTGTGTGACTTGGAGGGGAAATTGCAGGCTGTTGTGTTCCCATGCATCTGCTGCCCTTATCCTTCCAGGTTAGTAGAGGTTATGGTATTGCAAGGTGCTATCAATGAAGCCTTGGTGAGTTATTGCAGTGCACCTTGTAGATGGCACCCAATGCTGCCACTGTGCACCAGTGGTGGAGGTAGTCAATCATGGCATTGGTGGATATGGTGCCAATCAAGTGAGCTGTGATGGTGTCAAGCTTTTTCAGTGTTGTTGGAGCCACACCCATCCAAACAAGCAGACAGCATTCCACCGTAATCCTGATATATGCTTTGTAGGTGCACAAGGCAATGGGGAGATGCAAGTTGAATAATCCCCTATGAAATCCCAGTTTTTGACCTGCTCTTGTGACTACAGTATTTATATGGCTGGTCTACTTCAATTTCTGGTCAGTGGTAACCCTGCAGGGATTTATCTAGTTGAGGATTTGCCGATCATAATACCATCTAAGTTCAAAATTAGATTCTCTCATATTCATTATAAATGTTTTCATTTTTAGAATCATTTCCATGACAAATGTTTTCATGTCAGCAAAAGTTTGATTATAAAATATATATATACTGTAGAGCTTTGCTCATATTCCCTCTGGTGATGCTAAGCACGAAAAGTGGTTTGTGGTCAGTGAAGCACTTCTAAACTCATGGTTGCCCTATAATCAGTGTGAAGAAAAGTAGATCGCTCAAGTCTTAGCTAGTGTTAGAATTGTTTGGCATAATTCTACTTTAAGACACAGACTAGGTAAGTTAAACACATTCACCACCTTCTTGGCATTAATACTGAGACATTTTGAGGCCTGGATACTATTGCCTGTGAGATATGGTGGAAACTGGATAACCTGCTTGTTGGTTTGTTAGTCATGGCCAAGCAAGATATAAACCAGGTTCCAAGACTGGGTGTCTGGTCAGCACTGAAGAGTATGAGTTAAAAAGTGGGATGCTGGAAAAGCACAGCCGGTCAGGCAGTATCCGAGGAGCAGGACAGTCAAAGTTTCGAACATAAGCTATTCGTCAGGAATGAGAAGAGCTCATTCCTGATGAAGAACTGATGCTCGAAACGGCGACTGTCCTGCTCCTTGGAAGCTGTCTGACCGGCTGTTTTTTTCCAGCACCACAGTTTTTGACTCTGATCTCCAGCATCTGCAATCCTCACTTTCTTCCACTGAACAGCATGAGGTGATCCTAGAAATGGGTGCTTGTTCAGCTCTTTCTGACCCCACCAGAGATATATTTTGAAGGGTCTCCATTGGTCGCTTTAAGGATCATACCCAAAATGGTGGCAATTGGAATACATTAATTAGTATGATGACTAGTGAACAAACATCATTTTTCAGGTCATTGTTACCCTGTTTATAGCCAGCAGGGGGCACTGGAAATCAATCCTGTTGTGGAAGAATGTGACCTAGAGGCAGAAATGGTCCGATCTCTGTTCAGCAAAGCCCTGTGCACATCAGCTGTCTTTTTTTTGATTGGATATCATGTTTCAGTTATTATGCCCTGGCTCTTTCCGTTCCCAAGGTTTTGAATGTACTCTCACAGCTAGCAGAATTGTGTTCCTTTTTGAATATAATTTTAATTGGAATTTCTTCTACTTTTTCTAAGAAAAATTTATTTTACTAATGACTGTATTTGTTCTTTATTCTTTTGCTGAAATCTATTGTCTTAATTTAGTGTTACTATTTTCCACCTGAGCTTTCAGTGTCCAATGACATTGGTAATGATATTGTCAAATCAAATTTCAGTGACCATTTACAATCGCTTTCTTTTTATTCAGGCGCTCAGTCTGAAATAATCGCTAACAATAAATAGGAAATAACTGAAAAATTATTGAAATTATGGAACACAATTTAGCTAGGCAATTTCCATTCATCATTTCATATTAAACATTGACTTTAAATTTACTGACACAATGCAATATATTTTGAAGGCAAATCATCCAAAATTTTCACTAAATGTCTACTTTATGTGATCTGTTGTGTTTAGAAGAGTGAGGAACAGTTTAACTTTTGCAGCGAGTCAGCATCAAGCATATGCTGATCAGGTTTTGTACTGGTATAGAATATAGTTCAAGAATAAGGCTCAACTTCCTAATCATGGAACTGCATGGAACCCTAAAAATGCCTTACAGCATAATAGCAACATTTTCCATCTATATAGTAGCCTACCAAGTACTGCAAGTACTACAACTTTCTGTTTAAGTCTGGACGGTTTTATGCTTGGTGTCTTGCCCAATGGAAGTTAGGCTCAGCTGTCTCAATTTGCTTAATAGACTACACTAGTGCCAGTAAAATCAGAAAATATTCACTTCATCTATTTAAGTTGGATTCAAATGCAGATTCAAAATTTTTAATATTATATTGCTCTGTAAAAACATGCAATTGCATCTATATTTCAAAATATTACATCTCTCAAAAAACAAAATGCAATTCTTTTTCTTAGTCCACACTGCAAATCTGAAGGCAGACACAGCACACAGGTATCATGCACTTTTACCCCTCTGGTAGAGGCTGTGGCAGGCTTGTATGCCCCCCGTGGACAGCCACCAATGCCAGTTTCCCACCATCGTCGACGTTGGATTTGAATTGGTTTTGCCATCTCTGAACCCTCATCGTATTGTTGTTCATAGAGCTGTCTGTTGAGAGCACAGTGCTTCCCCAAGAAACCTGGTTTACAGATACAGGTCCCTGTTTGGTCACACCGGAGTGACATGGAACCGATGGGACTGCACAGACATGGCATGCAAACCTTCTTTTCATGGTCCCACCAGCAGTTGGGCTTTAAAGTCCATAGAACAATACATAAAAGAAAACCACAAGATGAAAGCATAAGCAAGTGACCAAACAAACATGAATAATTTCAAAAAAAAACCTTCAAAAATCTGTGGATGCTGCAAGTCAGAAACAACAACAGAAATTGCTGGGAAAACAGCAGGTCTGCCAGCATCTGTGGAAAGCAGAATTAATGTTTTTGCTGAAGTTCTGAAGAAGGTTCACTGGATCCAAAAGTAAACTTTGTTTTCTCTCCACAGATGCCGCCAGACCTGTTGTGTTTTTCCAAGAATTTCTAAATAATTTTCAACTCTGACCCAAACTGCTGTAAGATGAGCAAAGACCTGATAAGCTCTCAATAACAGAATAAGCAGAATTGAATGGCACTTTGAACAGATTTCAAGTTATTCAAAACCCACAGAACTATAGTAAAACCTTAGCATTGATTGATTTCTTTCAATTTTCTTTTCATTTGTTTTAGTCCCACAGATTTTAACGAAAGACCTTCCATTTCTATAGCTCTGTACACAACCGCAGGATATCCCAATGCACTTTATAGATAATGAAATATTGCCACTGTTGTAATGTTGGAAATATACTGCAACCCATTGTTGATTAAGGTGTAAGAACCAACAACCTTCTAGTCTCCTGGGTATGCTGCTCTGAAATGGTAGATTTGCTGTCACCATCCCACCAGGCTAGGGACCTACAGGGTTTGATTAGATTAGACTCCTTACAGTGTGGAAACAGGCCTTTCGGCCCAACAACTCCACACCAACCCTCTAAGGAGAAACCTACTCAGACCAATTTCCCTCTGACTAATGCACCTAACATTATGGGCAATTTAGCTTGGCCAGTTCACTTGACCTTGGTTTGCTTGGTTAGTACAGTAGAGGAAAACCTCTTGATAGTCTAATGAGAAGATTTTCTAGCCTTAAACAAGACATAATTCATTGGTGTATTGACATTATTACAGAATTTGGATTGTGAAATTTTAGTTTGTTCTTTCAACAAGCCCATATGACTCCATCATAATAGGTGCTGATTAAGGTAGTCCTCAGCATCAACCCTTTCAAACTCATTTGCCCTTATACAGCAAGGGGTACAGAGAGTGAGATAGTGATGCTTCTTCTGGTGAACTCCTCATTTTAACTTTATTGCCAAAAAAAACTGAGAACTTCCAACTTTCTATGAATGTAGGAAAATAAGGGACAAATAATTGTTAGAAAGCTGTAAGTCTGGACCTCATGGAAGTAGGCAGTATACGGATGTATATATGTAGGTAGATAGGCCATTTTGGATACTTGCGATGTTTGGACCGACAAAAAGAAAAAAAAGAACTCTACTATTCAGAACAGTCCAAATTTTAAATGTAATCGTGTAGACAAGTATTACCCACTAACTAATATAATACACATTAAAATGGTGATCCCATGTTCCTGATGGGCAGCAACATTCAAGGAGAATCCAAGCCATTGAGATTACAATGTTGTTTTCCTCAGACTGAATGAGCTCCCTTCAAGCATAATTTCCTTAGTCAGATTTAATGTACTGAACTTTTGTGACAACTTACACTTGAAAACACTAATTATTTTTCCAAGTCAAATTTTATTCAAACGCTTGTCATTCCAATCTTAAATTCATTACCAGCTATCAGGAAATTATTGACATAAAATACCTTTGAAAAATATTGTAATTTACAGGACTGTCTTTTCCAATTTTTTAACTCCTAACTTAAGGCTTCCCCAAGAAACTTTAAAATATTGATTTACCAGTTGCGAAAATGAAAGAACATAGAAAAACATCAATATTCAACTTATCAAATTCAAAAGATATTCTAATATTAAATAGCAACAAACACATTGATTGATTTACAGATTTCTATAAATTTGCTCATAACCCGGCAATGAAATGTTGGGAGCTGTATAAAAATTTGGTTAGGTCACAACTGGAGTACTGTGTGCAATTCTGGTGACCACACTATAGGAAAAATGTGATTGCACTGGAGGAGATGCAGAGCAGATTTACCAGAATGTTGCCTGGGTTTAGCTTTGAAGAGAGGTCAGATTAGCTCAGGGTTTGTTTTCTTTTGAGTTGAGAAGGTTAATGGTGGACCTGTATAAGATTATGAAGAGCAGGGACAGGATGGATAGAAAGCAACTATTCCCCTTAGTTGAAGGGTCAATGACAAGGGGGAACACTATTAATGTGAACAGTGAGGTTTACAGGGAATTTGAGATAAGTTTTTTTTCCACACAGAGGGTGATGAGTATCTGGAATGTATTGCTGGGATGACAGTAGAGGCAGGTGACCTCACAGCCTTTAAAAAGTACATGGATGAAAACTCTGGGTCAAGTGCTGGATAGTGGGACCAGTGTCGATTCAGACTCACCATTTCAGATTTGATGAGCCAAAGGGCTTCTACTTTACTGTACAATTCTGATTTAAGTGCAATCATACAGAAAGTATTTAAATGCATGATGTACTATAGTTGAGTATAAATTGGAGCATGGCTGAGAATTATAACACAGGTCAGTATAACTTATTAATCATTGCATAATATCATTGCAGTTTTAACACTGATACATTTCTGATTAATCACAAATTAAAACTACAGTGCTTAAATGAGGCTTGACAATATTTCGATATTCAGCAGAGCCAACACAGCGCATGGTCTACTGCAGGGAAAACAGGACATGGGATTAAAGGCAGAAACAAAAACAACTGAAGGTACCAATGTATAGTTGGCCCTGGTTCTTCATGTGATTTGAACTCAATTATTTGATACAATCAGAAGATTCCAACGCTACATAATTTAAGTATTGCAAGGTAACTGGAAATATATATGAATTTGTCAGTTGTATGGAACTATTGCTATGTTGAACCATTAAATAAATTTCAAAATTCCCTTGCATAATGTTACCATATAAATGTTTAATGTGTTATCAAACTGAATTGTTATTTTACTAGTAATTTTAACTATTAATTTGAATTTGATTCAAATGGCATGAAAAATAATTTCAATCAAGCTATAACCAGTCCACAACAGTGGACATGATCTTGCTACTTAAACTAGGATCCCATTGCCATCACTCTCTGGTGACGTGGCTAGAATATGCAGAGTTAGATGGGATTACTGTGAGTGCTTTGTAACTAGCTGGTCTGAAAGTCATGAAAAGCAATCTGTGGGGCCAGCAGGAGATGAGAGACTGTAAACTGGGGAAAAAGAAACTGACCTGCTCATTGGATATCATCTAAATGTGGGTTTTAGTTTCATCCTTCACAAAGTCAAGATGTCTTTTTCCTTTCAAAGAATTAGTCATCAATTCATGATGCAGATGGTGTTGGAACAGTGTAGGAACTCGCACCCTCTCAATATCATGGATTTTGGAAATGTAAAATCTGTTTCATGGAAAACCCTCTGGCACTGCTGTTACCCAGCATATTTGGATTCTGACAGATTACCAGATTGTTTTTGTCAAATCTGTTACTAATATGCCAAGGACAGCTGTGAATTTTCTGTTACTTTAATTCTATCCTCAAAGGAAATCATACCTTTTAATTTACTCTCTGGAGACAGAATTGTAGTTATAAGAGATGTCGAATACATTTGCTGCTGAAGTGTTTGCATTTCTATAAGCAATACGTACCAAACAATGATCACATTGTCTTCCTACAACATTGTGTTTGCACTGGCACTGTCCAGTCTGCTTGTCACAGAGCTCAGCAACGGATCCATTGACATGACAGTCACAGGCTTGAAATAAACAAAATTGGTGTTATTACAAAATAAACTGAGCACTTTTGTTTCAGCAATTATGCTTAAGTTGAATAAAATCACACTTCATATGTCTATCCATGTTCAGGTGATAGCACTCAGAAGCTTCTAATTTGTATTCCAGCCGAGGGTCACACAAACTGATGTATTAAAGCTAAGAATAAGAATGAAATTATTTTCCGATGAAAAACATATAACATCCCTAATGACCTTGTGTTATAACCTTAGTGTCAATGTGAACTGAATCTGTCAGAGTAAATCTCAATAATTACTTCAGTTGTCTGATATCTGACAGCCTGGCAGAACTGATCCCAAAACTATTTTTTGTGCCCAAATCAAGAAATCAGGTTGTTAGAGATAAAGGATAGTCCATACTGTCTAATACAACCATATCTCTTTGCCAGTTATGACTGGTGTCCCTACTATAGGAAAGATATGAAACTTGCAAGGGTTTACAAAAGACTTTCAAGGATGCTGCCAGGGTTGGAAGGTTTGAGCTATAGGGAGAGGCTGAGTAAGCTGTGGCTGTCATCTTGGAGTGTTGGAGCCCAAAGAGTGACCTTATAGTGGTTTATAAAATCATGAGAGGTATAGATAGGACAAATAGACAAGGTCTTTTTCAGGATGAGGGGGTCCAGAACTAGAGGGCATAGGTTTGAAGTGAGAGGGGAAAGATTTAAAAGGGATCTAATGGGCATTTTTTATGCAGAGGGTGGTGTGTGTATGGAATGAGTTGCCTAAGGAAGTGGTAGAGGCTGGTACAATTACAACATTTAAAAGGCATCTAGGGATACATGAATATGAAGGGTTTAGAGGGATATGGGCCAAGCGCTAGTAAATGGGACTGGATTAATTTAGGATATCCAGTCAGCATGGATAAGTTGGACCGAGGGGTCTGTTTCCGTGCTGTACATCTCAATGTCTTTATAACATCTTTATAGATATTGAGGAACAAAAACACATTTGAAAGTGCACTATCATTTGGCCGTTAATACTCCCCATTTAATATTACATTGAGGACACAGAATTTGTCGAAGGCATTAGATAGTAGGGCTATAATGCAAATACGTCACAGAGAATTTGTTTTCGTTAATGCTCGTCTCTCTGTAAATTAAATGCTTTAAAGTCTGGAATATTAACAACTGAGATATGATGGTCTCAGTACAATTAAACATGTGTCAAAGTAGTGCTTAGCTTCCGTTCAATTAAAAAAAAAGACTACATGCCTTTTAGACCTTGAATGCTTTTTCTACTTGGAGGGCATGAATTTTAAATTTGCAGAGCCATCCAATCATAATTATTGACTGATTTTGGCTAAAATGAAAAGAACAGGTGGATTTTACAGGCTGGTGAATAGAATAGGTTTTAAAAATAATGGAAAACTCATCCATCACAGTAACTATGCAAAATGCAAAAATTATTTCCTCGCATTGGAGTCCAAGACAGAGACATTCCCTTCAGTCCAACTCATCCATGCCAACTAGATATTCTAAATTAATCTAGTCCCATTTGCCAGCACCCGGCCCATATCTCTCAAAGTCTTTCCTATACCCATCCAGATGCCTTTTAACCATTGTAGATGCACCCATCTCCAGCATCCCCTCTGCCAGCTCATTTCATACACTCTGCATGAAAAGGTTGCCCCTCAGATCTCTTAAATCTTTTCCCTCTCACATTAAACCTCTAGTTCTGAACTCTCCTACCTATCATGGGGAAAAGACCTTGGTACTTTCCCTATCCACTCATGGTTTTCTTAACATTTGTAAGGTCACCCCTCCGCCTCTGACTCCAGAGAAAAAAAACTCCCATCTTTTCAGCCTCTCCCTATAACTCAAATCCTTCATTTCCAGCAACATCTTTGTAAATCTTTTCTGAAACCTTTCAAGTTTAACAACAGTCTCTGTCCTTTTGCCTATCCTGATTTCATATTAAGGCTAACACATTTTCCAAGTTTTCTCACATTAAACAGCAACATATTTCTGTTTTCATTTAACTTGACCATATAGCTGGGTCAGTTGTCCATTTTTAATAATAAAAATGGTATAATATAAGTAACTAGTTGTAAGTGTTACAAAATATTGAAAGTATCTGCATATGTGAACATATTGTTGTGACCTCAGAATTTTCCAAATTACTTTGTAATCAATAAATCACAACAAAAATACATTATTGTTTAACAATGTACCTTGAATCATGACAACAGTTTTTAATCAAAGCTATTATTGAGGAGTAGAAGCTACAATAATGAAAAATGCATGGATCATTGCTTGCTTTGATGCTGTCAAGGATTTACTAATGAATCTGAAAGTTCTAACTGGTTTATTAAAAGGAAGTATGACATGTTGTAAGCAAAGTTACAACTGATTCCTGTGCACACAGACTTATTTTTTTTATTTTAATAACATCAGTTTCTTCAACAGCTGACAGAATAATATAATCAAAAGGAGACATGGGGCAATTTTCATGGCATTTTTAATGTTCGCATTCCTACTGTAATTAGAAATATAATAAAGACATTTTCATTCAAACAGCTGTGAATCCTGCTGAGATTTGAATACAATGAGTTCTAGACAGTCAAAGCATAGCAAAGGGACAGAAAATTAGCAATTTGGTTGCTGTTGTTTGGTTTCTTTTGTGGATTTTTTTTGCAGTTGACAGCTCTTTGAATTCTCTAACAATAGAAGGAAGGTCACAAATGATAAACCAGTTTGGTTGTGTGCTCTGGTTTAGAGATAGCTTTGAAAATATAATATAAATAATAGTGAAAGAACACATGGATCCCACTGTTCATATTATATCACGCTGATTTATCGGCATACAACAACACAAAAGATAACAGCACAGAGGCATCCTTTATTTTGATTTTTGTTGCTCATTGTGGCAGTGGCAAATTATCTCATCCAGGTGCAAGCTCATTAATGGCACCAATCGTCAACTCAGATGGTCCAATGATTTTAAAAGATTGGCCTAGCTGCATTGAATTATTGTTGCAGAATACATTACCATTTGAAAGCAACAAATAAACAGAACAGAGCTCCAGCACCACATGCTCAGGATAGTGACCCATGTGCAGCAGCCCATAACACAGTTAATAGGAAACTGAAAAACCTGCCCAGGATGGGAATGGCATGGAGTGGGCTCAAGTTTTGATAAATCATAAAGCACTTCAACACAAACACCATGTCAATTACTCTTTTAACCTCCTTTGGACCCTGTTCCTAGTTAATAACAAGTTAAATTTCAGCCACTTCACAAAACTGTTTTGACTTCAACTAAATGTATTGCACACAAAGTTAAATGAGGAAGTGTTTAGTAGCCCTGATAGAGTGCATTATAAACATGATCTATTACTTTTAGATTTAAAAAATCATAATGGATCAGAGAGGCATTCTAAGACAGTTAAGTATTTATCAAAAATACAATGTATCTACCTAGAGCTTTCTCCATTAGAATAAGAAGCTTGTGAGCTGAAAGAAGCAAATGGTTTCAACATGCAACGGTTGGGCATTTTCAAGTGGAGCCAATATGTTACTTGCACTGTGGATGGAAACACTTTATGCTGACAGAAGTCATCACTTAATGAGTAAATCTTGTTCTTTCTCATGCTGTCAAAGTCCATGGGGATGACTTTCCAATATGTACTCCTGTTTGAAACCTTCCCTGCTGCAAGTTCTGACATGCACTTTCCGAATCAATGTTCCCAATTGCAATCACAAACATTGTACAATAGACAGTGTTTCAACTAAAGGCTAATTTGGGGTGCTTCATTACTCATCACTTTGATTTTTTTTTCACCACTGGTTCTGAATCAATTAAAATTTAAAATACAATCCAATTTAAACTACTGCTACAAACAATTACACAATGAAATTTGATCAGCAGTGGGCCATTTGGCCCTTTCATTCTGCTATGCCATTCAATAAGGTCTTGGCTGATCTGTGTGTTTCAAATTTCACATTCCTGACAAACTTCAAAACCTTTGATTTCCTTACCCACCAAGAAACCATCTACCCCACCTTAAAAATTGCCCTGCCACGCTCATATTTTCCACCTCACAAACCACAAGTTTACTCTCCAATCCATAAGATGAGGTGAGATAAATGGGCCTCCTCCAGTCTATCAGATGAGTAATCCACATGTGTCCCTCCTGGGCCATGCAGGATTTACCATTATAAAAGCATGAAGGTGGAGGATATCTTGTTTAATTCTAATGTTATGCAGCCACATTTTGTTTTAAGCTCAATAGTTTAAGTACATTTAAAACTATTTCAAATCAACACCTACCTAAAGATTATTTTAATTTGTCATATTTCAGAAGCAAATACCAAATCAAGGATGAAAGATACTTACGTCGGCAATTCCGGGCTACAACAGCATCTCCAAAGAAACCTTCAGCACATTGATCACAGAACTGACCAGACACTCCCTCAATACAACGAAGACACTCTCCTGTCAATGAATTACAGCTGCCAGGTACAGACAGATCAAGGTTATAGTTGCATTGGCAGGGTTGGCATAATCCACCTGGTTTGTTGGGGCGTCCAAAGAAGCCTTCAGAACACCTGGTTAAGAAAACCATAATTCAAAATTAATTTTCTGAATATTAATCATATCGTTTACATGTAACATTATTTAAAATTCAGATATTCCCAAAATTGGAATTGCATGGCGTCATCGTCTCCTAATTACAAAGTTCAGGTTTCAAAGAATTCAACAAGAGTCCAAATCTTCACAAAGTAGCAAACATAGTTGGATCGCTGCTTTTGAATCGACTTGACTACCCTGCATCTGCGCTCTAAATTTCTTGGTCCAGTTCTGATGCAAAAAGCTCTATAGATGTACCGCGTACCTTCAATGCAACTGAATCCCCGTAGTGTAGGATAGTTGGAAGAAGCCAAGCCCAACCTCATTTCGACAACACTGACTGCCAAGTTCCAGTGAAGAGTTTAAATGTCACAAAGTCTCATTGAAAGCCATGAGAGAAGGTAAGTGCATGAGGTAAGTGGGTGAGAGGGAAGGGGGCTTTACTGGCATTAAGATAGCACCTAGAAGGAACCCAGAAACAGACTTGTTGAAAGCCTATACGGGACCCAAGAGGAATCACACTGTTCCAAAGAATTAGATATTGTTGTGAAATAAAATGCTGCAAACATTTCAGGGAGATATTACAATGACATTGTACACTTTGGGAAAATGGGCTACAAAGTGAGATTAATCTATGCCTATTCCTGTGATGCAGCTAAGTCAGCTTATCTGGCCAACTAATGTTACAGTAGCAAGAAATGGGAAAAGAACTGGAGACTGATAATGAAGAAATATCACACTCACAGTCATCAGCTCAGATACTGACACTACACAGACTTCAAATGCAAGCTCAAAAACTGCACATAATGAGAGACTGGACATGAATAGCCTAAAAGAATAAGGCAAATGTTAATCCACTGGAGGAAGAGGATAATGGCAGCGAGCACCTCCTGAGTGAAACAGAGACACTATGCACACACTGGTCATTGTTGAGGTGGAGACAGGAGAAACACACCCTGCAGACTCTGGGCTGATATGATCTCCTGCAGAGATCCCTCCTGCCATTCACCCCTCAGTGTCTTTATCCTCAGCTATGTGGATCATATTTCAGGCCAAAGGGGTCAGGAACTAATCCACACATGACTTCTCAAAGAACTCTGCGAGTCATAACCAAGGCCTTCACCCTGTGCCACACTACTACTCAAAGACAACATTAAAAAGTGGTACAAACCTTAAAACACTTCTACTAACATCGCACCTGTCATTAAAAATCAATCAGCAACTGACCTGGGCGTCATTGAAGATTGTTATAAAGAGCACTGGGTCCTTCCTCCTGCTGAATGGAGGTTCAGCTGTGCATAGTTAAAAATACTGTAGGCTGTTAGTTGGAACATTTAGATCAACAATAGCACTGCTAGCATTAAATCAGCATCACAGTCTGCCAACAGCTTTTATTTCCAAACCACATTCTCTTTACCCATTGCTAAGGTAAGTTCTAGCACCACTTTGGGAAAGTGAAAACACAAAATGCAGACCCTTTTCTCGAACTATAACAGCACCCATTCCACTAAAAAATATAACACAATGTAGCTTCATTTTGTGGTATTTTAATCATAAACATGAAATATAGCAGGGCATTCAAATTCTATTAACCTATGTTTTAACTCTATTCCATTAACCTGTGATTTTTTAAATCTACATAGCTGGATTAACTTGTTTTTTCCTTTGAAATACTTAATGAACTAACACTTGTGAATTGTGAAATAATAATTATTTAAGACACATCAATAGCCATTTGTCTACAATCAGTGCTAACAGCTTGGAAAGATTTGTAAAGTTAACAACAGCAAGATCCAAAGTCTAGGTTACTTGGTAATGCATGAATTACTTGAAGGTAACTCACTCAATGGTGGAACTTTTTTTTCTCCTTTCACACTTCCTTATATTCTTGTTCCAAATATCACAAATATCCACATCCCATCAACCAGCAGACTGATTGAAGACTTAATTGTGAACAGTTGAAAAAATACCACCTACAATTACCTTGGGTGGAGCAATTAAGGCCCAAAACTGTTTTCTCACTGGGATGTGGGGATTCAATTTGATTAAGTCAACTAAGAGTGGACTCTCACAAGCCATAACCCAATGGGTACAGTCATAGGAGACGGACCCTTTGGTCCAACTTGTCCATTCCAAACAGATATTCTAAAGTGTACAGCATTAATTTGTACCAATTAAGCAAATACATGAATTCCTTCCTGAGTTTTTGTAGCATCCTGTCATATCACAATGCACAATGAAATGATGGAATAATTCAATCCAAGACAGCTCTGATGTAAAATCAAAGTCAAAACTCTGTAGCAGTAGGGTGCTGTAAATCTGAAGTAAAAAAAGACAATGCTGGAAACACTGCGGAGGTCAGACATCTGTTTTCTGCTCAGGGGTTGTCTGACCTGCTGGATTTTCCTTTTTTACTTCTGAATTAAGTAACACTTAAGACCCTCTCAAGCTCAAACAAGTTTGCTCAAAATACTGATATACTGTATTTTTCATACATGCAAAAGAAAGCGACATATGAGGGCATTAAAGATAGTAGGTAATGGTTTGAAAAAACCACTCAGGAAGTTTGGTTCAGGGGCTATTCAAATAGTGAGAGATGCAGTTACAAGAAAATTGTTATGAACTAGACATGAAAGAAAATTGTTTTTCTTTCAATTACAATAATTACTTACACATGCCACAGTGTATCCATCATGACATTGCAACAGCCCTTTACATTTAGTTAGTAATGAATCTGACTCCATGATTTAGACAATTCATTGATTAAATTAAGTCAAATGTGCACAGGGCTTTGCATGCTTCATCTTCAATCTTCCTTCAACACTGCACAGTTGATTGTTTAAATGCAGAATATGATGTGCATATGTAATGGCACTCTGAGGTTATGTCAAAACCATTTAATCAATCATATATATCTAAAATAATCTGGCCATTGCAATGGAGGCAAAAAAAGCTTGTGTCGATCCTTATAGGTTTCATGTTACAAAGCCATTACCACAAATAGCCTTTGGATCAGGTATTGAAAATAAATGCTGCTCACGGTTAGTGAAGTTAAAATGCATTTATCAAGCAAAGTAGACGTCATTTTGCTTCAAATTACAACCAAGGTTCCATACAGGTGGGAGTGAATCAGGATATCTGCACCCAAGCTCTCTCATCCAAATTGTTATATACCATATTTTATGATGTGCAATTTTTGATGCTGATCAATTCAATTGCAGACATGAATGCAGCTTATGAAAACTGAATACCATGTTAGGTTTGCTTTCAAAGTTTGGGTGAGGCTAGGCCTAATGAGCTCCATACCTTCATAAATGGTGATAAATACAGCAGGGGGACATTGTTGGAGTCGTTAGTAAGTTCTGCATTTTTGAGTCTGAGCATTATGTATTTGAATTGGACATCTTGCATGCTTAAATTTTCCTCTTTATTTATGGAATTAAAGATTTTGTTTACTTGTCAAAATCTTCACCAATTACTTGGAAGCGTTGCTAAAAAAAATTAAAGTTGGCTTGGCCAGCATTTCCGAAACTATCCTTCAGGAGATGTTAATGATTTGTCCACTTGAAACTGCTGGGGCCCACTGTTCTTAGGGACGGAGTTCCAGGATTGTGACTCATTGTCAATGAAGGAATGATAATATGGTTCCAAGTCTGAATGGCACAGGTTTTGAATGTTCAGGTGGTAGATTTGCTCTCCTTGTTCTTCTAGGTTCATGCCACCTATGCGCTGATCTGGTTCAGGTTCTGGTCAGTTTCATAAGTTCATAAGACATAGGAAAATAATTATGCCATTCGGCCCATTGCATCTGGTCCACCATTTGATCATGGCTGATATGCTCCTCACCCCCATTGTTCTGCCTTCTCCCCATAATCCTTCAACCCATTACCAATTAAAAATCTGTCTAACTCCTCCTTAAATTTACTCACTGCCTCAGCATCCACTGTACTTTGGGGTAGCGAATTCCACAGATTCACAACCCTTTGGGAGAAGTAGTTTCTCCTCAACTCTGTTTTAAATTTGCTCCCCCTTATCCTAAAACTATGACCTCTCAACCTAGGATGCCCCACAAGAGGAAACATCCATTCCACATCTATTTTATCCACACCTTTTATCATCTTGAATATCTCAATTTGATTTCCCCTCATTCTTCTAAATTCCAGGCAGCATAGACCTAAACTGTTCAATCTTTCTTCATACGACAAACCCCTCATCTCTGAGATCAATCTCGTGAATCTCCTCTGAACTGCCTCCAATGCCACTGCGATCTTTATTCAAGTAAGGGGACCAAAATGTGCACAATACTCCAGGTACAGTCTCATCAATGCCTTATCTTTATATTCTATTCCTTTTGCTATAAAAACCAACATTCCATTTGCTTTCTTTATTATCTGCTGTACTTGCAAGCTAGTTTTCCGTGACTCATGGTCGAGGAAACCCGGATTCCTCTCCACCAGAGCATCCTGTCGTCTCTCCCCTTTTAGATAATGGGTCATCTTCCCATTTTTTTGACTAAAATGCATGACCTCGTACTTATCCACCTTAAACTCCATCTGCCACATTTTGGCCCACTCTTGTAACCTATCCATATACATTTGTAAGGTTCATATTTCCTCATTGCAATTTACAGTCCTGCCTATTTTTGTGTCATTCACAAATTCAGCTATAGAACCTTCTATCCCTGTGTCTAAGTCATTAATATAGTTTGTAAATAGCTGGGCTCCAAGGATCGAACACTGTGGCACCCCACTACTTACAACTGTGATCCAGGATCAAAAAACATTTATCCCAACTCTCTGTTATCTATCCCTCAGCCAGTCATCTATTCAAGCTAATAAATTACCCCTAATCCCATATGATCCAACCTTTTGAATTAACCTTTTGTGTGATATTTTATCAAAGGCCTGCCTGGCAGAAGCTAAACTGAACATCAGTGAGCAGGTTATTGTTGAATAAGTGCCACTTGATGACACTGTGCACAACACCTTTCATTATTTTGCTGTTGATTTAAACTAAACTGGTTGGGTGGTAATTGGCTGGGTTGGAGTTGTTCTGTATTTGTTTGTGGACAGGAAGTGCCTGATTAATATTCCACATTGCTGAGTAGTTGCCAGTGTTGTAACTCTACTGGAATTGCTTAGATAGAGGTGCGGATGGTTCTGGAGTACAATCTTCAGCACTATTGCCAGAATATTGTCAGATGCCTTTGCCTTTGCAGTATCCAGTGCCTTCAGCTGTTTCTTGGTATCACATAGAGTAAACTGAATTGGCTGAAAGCTGGTATCTGTAATGTTAGAGACCTCCAGAGGAAGCCAAGATGGATTATCAACTCATGCCTTTTGTACTGATGTGCTGGGCTGCCCCACCATTGAGATTTGAGATATTTATGGAGCCTTCCTCTCCTGTTATTGTAATTGTACACCACCACTCGTAACTGGTTGTAGAATGACTACAGACCTTAGATTTGATCAATTGATTGAAGAATTGCTTAGCCCTGTTTATCACATGCTTTTTATGTTGTTTGCCATACAAGTACCCCTGTAGTATAGCTTCAGCTGTCTGACAACTCACTTTTAAATCTACCCTCCTTCAGGGATGATCCTCTGGATTAGTGGTAGTATGTGGAGGATATGCTGGAACATCAGATTAACAGTTGATTACAACTCTGCTGGCAGACAGCACTTCATGACTACCCAATGTTGAGGTGCTAGGTATGTTCAAAGCCAAACTGATACAGCACAGTTGTAGTGCCACATAACACTAAGCTAGAAAGATGTTATATCCTTATGGGCTAACATAACAGAACAGGACAACACTGTGACAAGTCAACAGCTCAAAGAATGAGCTATCACCAGACTTCCTGCATTTGCCTGCTGGAATCATGTCCAAATGCTCAATGACTATATTTTACAGATATTTGACTGAGATGTTGAAACATTTTCAACCAAAATGGGGAAGGGTCATCTCCTCAAATTTTGCTAGCCCATCACATGTCCTGGTCCTCTCCCAAACATTAATAGCTGCAAAAATGAATTCATATTTAGTCAGATGTTAACAAGTGACCAAGGACACCAAGCAGCACCTCTGCATCTGAATATTTTTCCTTCAGTTCTTTTGCATTGTGTTCTGTTTTTCTTTGCGAGTAACCATTTCCAAATTAACAGGGTACATTGAGATATTTCTGTCTCATGATTCAATTGTGCCTTGAGAGGGCCTTATGACAAAGTGGATAGCATTCCTGCCTCTGTGAAAGAAGATCCAGGTTCAAGTCTCATTTCAAGAATTACTCATCTCAAAGGGAGCATTCATGATGTAGTTCACACAGGCAAATAATCAACATGTTCATACTCCCAACATTTCCCCAGTTCCCACTGGAGGGAAAAAGAACTTTCTGAAGAGATGAAACAAGCAATTGTCCCATGCAGCTTCTGCTGAATGAAATATCATGGAAAGAGAAACTTTAATAAAAGATGCAGCAATGGAGAGAACTAAAGGTTCACATAGAAAAAAACTTTCAAGACAAGAAGGCTGTTTGAAAAAGAAACTTTTCATATACATGCAAAGAGACAAGATAAAGGGAGATATGATAATCAGTTATAAATAACTGAATTGGCTTTTGGTAGAGTTTTGAGTTCAATTTTGAACATCACACTTTGGGAATGATATCAATGTTGTGGAGAGGATGCAGAAAAGATTAACCATTGTTTTATCAGTAAGGATCGACCACATACGTGTGCATTAAAGAAAATGATGTCGGTCATCCTTATAGCACAGATAGGCATGAAAAGAATTAACAGATGCTCAAAATTGTGAGGGCTTTTAATATTTATAGTATTTAGTTCCCACCAGTAAAGGTAAACAAAGGAGACAGATTTAAGATAACTTCCAAAAGAGCCAGAAGACAGATGAGGGAATTTTGGTTTCACAGTGTATTATGGTAATCTGGAAAGCACTGCACATGGGAAACAGATTTAATAATAAATAATAAAAGTGAAGTCGATATCAATTTAAAAAGTAAACAAGGCCACAAGAAAACTGCAGAAGAGTGGAGCCAATCGGCACAATGATCTGATTGGCTTCCTTCCATTATGACTTTATGAGGAAGGAGAAAATACAATGTGAATGCTTTATTGATTAAATTTATTGAAGAAACTCTTGACCCTTTAAATAGACTCCAGGCCTTTTATGAAGGTTACTGTGGACTTGTTACACTGCACTCATCCAATTCAGAGGTGATGGCCTAGTGGATTATTAATGCAAAGACGCATGTAATGTTTAGATGACGCAGTTCAAATCCTGACACAGTAGATGGTGGAATTTGAATGCAATTACAACTGGAATTAAGTGTCTAATAATGACCATGAATCCACTGTCAATTGTTGGGAAAAACCCATCTGGTTCACTAATGTCCTTTAGGCAAAGAAGCTGCCATCTTTACCTGGTCTGACCCAAGTCTGACTCCAGACTCGCTGCAATGTGGTTGACTCTCAACTGCTATCTGGGCAATAAAAGCTGGCCTAGCCAGTAACACCTCCATCCAATGAATACATTTTTAAAGAAGTCAACAAATCTAATCTTTCACCTGCGAATTCCTCAACAGCACCTATGTAACAGCAGCTGTATCAATTCATTATCTAATGAAAAATGTTTGCTGCTTCCCTCATTGATGCTGCCAATGTTCTTGCACCCTTCAGTATCCAACAGAACAATGACAGACAAATAATTTTTAATGTTAAGCAGTAGCCTTTTATGAGCTTTTGGTTTTCAAGCAGCTTTTGGCCTTTCAGCATCTCTGTGAAGGTCTCTCTTAATCAGTGATCTTATTAAGTAAAGAGAAGGATTTGCATCACAAGATTTGATGAGGTCCTTCCTCCCCATTGTGAGCTAAGGTTCGCCTGCACTCCCCCCAGTGCAAAACTGATTTTGTTAGTCTGGCAGCTGACCTATGCTACAGCGGTTGTGGAGGCATTCGATGCTCAGACTCATTACAACATATGAATTCGGAGGAATTGGCTTTTCCTGCACCACACCCTAAGCCTGCTTCACCATTTAAAAACATCATGGCTCATCTAATTGTACAACTGCGGCTCAGTACAACTGAATATATGTTCCATTCTGTAGCATGGATATCCCCAATTTAATCAGAAAAAAATTCACCGAAAATGGGTACATTTTTAAGAAACTATTCTGTGCAAAGTGAATGCTGTACTGTAGGAGGAGGTTTAGGCTCCCAAACAGGATCATATTTTGATCACTTAATCTGAACTATCAACAACAGTTTCCTACACCCACTACCCCCACCCATCCTCATCTCCAAACTATAGCAATCAATGCTCTCCTCTCCACACTTCACTTCAGCTCTGAAGAAGAGTCATCTTGACTCAAAACATTAGCGTGCTCTCTCTCCCTGGATGCCATCTGACCACCCCCCCACCCCACCCCACCCCACCCCACCACCGCCATCTGCATTTGTTGTTTTCCGAATGATAACATGTGTTTGCCACAGTGCATTTATAATTGTCACTGCCACAGATGATTAGATGTATCCCAGTTACGTGGAAATTAATAAATAATTTCATCAATATAAAATAGACAACTAGAAACTGCCATTCAGACATTAATTATGTATTTTGTCTATGAGGCAGCAGTGCTAACCACTGAGCCACCATGCCACTGTGATTGTCCATACTGATAGTCCTTGATTAATCCTTGCCTGTCCTAGTTGAGATTAATTCTCTCCTTAATAATATTTTCCAAATTTTTCTGACCACTAATGTTAGACTCACTAGCCCACAAATCCCTTGTTCATCACTGCCACCCTTCTTGAATAATGGCACCATATTAGCTGCTAATGATCTAGAATTTCTCCAGTGTCCAGAGACAATTTGAAAACTAACCAAGGCCCCTGCAATCTCCTCCACTGCCTCCCACAACAGCCTAGGATACATCTCATCTGTACTTGGAGATCTATCCAATTTTCATAGAATCCTTACAGTGTGGAAACAGGCCATTTGGCCCAAAAAGTCGACACCAACCCTCCAAACAGTATCCAAGCCAGACCCATTCCCGTATTATTCAACATTTATCCCTGACCATTGCACCTAACCCACACATCCCTGAACACTATGGGCAATTTAACATGTCCAATTCACCTTAACTGCTAATCTTTGGACTGTGGGAGGAAACTGGAATACCCGCGCAGACACAGGGAGAACGTGCAAACTCCACACAGACAGTCAGCCGAGGCTGGAATCAAACCCAGGTCTCTGGCACCATGAGGCAGCAGTGCTAACCACTGAGCCACCGTGCCATTCGGAGTGTACTAAAACCATTAACACTTGCTCCTTCTGAATTATAGCTTATTGTCTCCCTCAGAGAGCAATGATAGCTGGGAATTGAACATATTTCAGGCTGAGTTAGATAGAGTTTTGGTCAGTGAAGATTATGGTAGACAGGCAGGATAGTGGACTTAATACCACAATTAAATCAGCCACAAATCCATTGAATGGCAATTCTAATAAGCCCACTCGTTTTCCCAATGATCTTATGAAGTGAACAATGTGACTGTAAGCTCTCCATTTGCCTGGATGAGTGCAGCTCCAAAATCATCAACACTAAGAAGCTAAAACCAATGTGGGCAGAGCAGTTTAATTGATTGACACCCAGTGACCAGTTTAAACATTCATTCCCTTCACTACTACCACATTGTGGTGACCGTGTGTACCATCTACAGGATGCACCGCAGCAACTCAGTGAAGTCCCTTCGATAGCATGTTCCAAACTGATCTCCCACTTAAAAGAACAAGGACAGAACATTACAAACTTCAAGTTTTCTTTAATTGCAAGAGATGAACTCCAGAGGTGAGCTGAAATTGATTGCCCTTTGATACAAAGGCGGCATTTGATTGAGTGCAACTTCAAGAAAGCCTGGCAAAACTGCAGTCAATGGGAATCGGGGAAAACTCTCCATTAGTTAGAGTCATGCCTGACATGGAGGAAGAAGGTTGCAGTTGTGGATGTTAGTCACCTCTGCAGGAGTATCTCAAGGTCGTGTCTGAGATGCAACCATCTCCAGCTGCCTTATCAATAACCTTACTTCCATTCTAAAGTCAGAAGTGATGATTACACAATATTCTGCAGCATTCACAGTATCTCAGATAATGAAACAGTTCATGTGCAGATGCAACAAGATCTGGACAACAGTCAAACTAGGTACCAATCAACTGGACTACTCTTTCCACAATGGTGTTGAGCTTCTTGATGTCGTTGTTGTTAGAGCTGCCCTCATCGAGGCAAATGGAGAGCTTGCAATCACATTCCTTGCATCATCAAGTTACATGCAAACCACGAGTTAGGCAATTCCAGCATGAGAAAGAGAAAATCTATCCAAATAACTGAAAGAAGTGTGGATGCTTGAAATCTGAAACAAAAACAGAAATTTCTCAGCAGGTCCAAGGAAGAGAAATCAGAGTTAAGTGATCTTTCTTCAGAATGGATCCAAAAGGTTAACTCTAATTTCACTCCACAGATGCTGAGATCCTCCAGCAATTTCTGTTTTTGTTTCAGAACATCTGACCTTCTACCTTGACTTTCAATGGAATTACCATCAATAAATTTCCCATTATCAACATCCTGGAAGTTTTTTTAGATTAGGTTACTTACAGTGTGGAAACAGGCCCTTCGGCCCAACAAGTCCACACCAACCCACCGAAGCGCAACCCATCCAGACCCATTCCCCTACATTTACCCCTTCACCTAACACTACAGGCAATTTAGCATGGCCAATTCACCTACTCTGCACATTTTTGGACTATGGGAGGAAACCGGAGCACCCGGAGGAAACCCACACAGACACGGGGAGAATGTGCAAACTCCACACAGTCAGTCACCTGAGGCAGGATTTGAACCTGGGTCTCTAGCACTGTGAGGCAGCAGTGCTAACCACTGTGCCACCCAAGTTATCAATAAACAGGACCAGAAGCAACCATTTCAATCTAATGGCTACAAGACCAGTTCAGAGGCTGGGACTTTATCAGCAAGTCACTTACCTCCTGACACGTCAAAGCCTGGCCACCATCGGAGTGTGCTGGAATGCTCACCAATCACTGAAGTGGCAATACTTGAAAAAAAATCAACACCATCCAGGACATAAATTCTGCTTGATTGGCAGCAGACCTACCACCATAAATATTCACTCCCAACACCATTGACGTCCAGTTACGGCAGAATATACCACCTACAGGGTGCGCTGCAGTCACTCAAATAGGATTCCTTTGGCAGCAACATTCAATGCTGTAGCCTCCAGCACCTCAAAAAACAATGGCATGGGAACACCACCATCTGCAAGTTACCCTCCAAGTCATAGATCATCCTGGATTAGAAATATATTTTCATGCCAATACCACTACTAACTAAAAATCTTTATGTGAAAACCAAGAACAGATTATAAGAATCATTATGGTCTTGAGTCATACCAAAGATTTATCAGGTGCTACACTACTCGATTATCAATTCAGTGTATCAAAAATAAGAAGGTTTTGATCTTTGAAGGAATGAAAACTAACCTTTAAATTGAGTTAGGTATGTGCACCACTCTCATCTGACATGATGTGTAGCTGTCCGATGACCCTTGACCAAGAGGGGTTGACGGGTAATTGGCTGGATGGGCAGCTTCCAAAATAATGTATATGAACTGGAACAGGAGGGGGAGGAATGGCCAAGAAGATCCAGGGAGGTGAACCATATCATCTCCTTGAGGGAAGACCGCACCCCCGAACTCTGTCCCCCATACCCACCACGCCCCCTCCCCACCAACATCTGCAAGTGGGAAGAATAAAAATCACCAAAGATTACCAGGGACCACCACAAAAGGTATAGGATCCTGGGATGTGGAAATGTGCTGCCTCTTGTCCTCCATTCTGCAGAATGACTGTGGATCAATGAAGTTTTCTAATCTCTTACTAGTTCTATGCTTCCTTTCTTTACTTACTAATGTATCATATTTAAACCGTTGTTTCTCAATAAACTACCAGAAAATTATTATAAATCATCAACTCCCTATATTAGGTGACAGTGATCAAGAACCCTCTTAAATCAACAATGTGGATGAATGCTTGACAAGCAAGGAAAAGGAAAGTTGAGGTTACAATCAGATCGACCATGATCTTTTTAAATAGTATCAAACTTGAGGGACCAAATGGCCTACTACTGCTCCTAACTCATATTTACATTTATAGGCAAGCATATCCTGAGAACATTTTTTTTAAATCTTCCATTTCCAAAAACTTTAAAGCTATCACAATTCATCTGCATTTTGAAAAAAATAATGTATTTCATCATTTTGGAACAGGATGAGAATGGACAGACACTGATCTCCAACTGAGGTTATCTATAACCATCGAATGACTGACAAGAGTGTGCTTCGGCTATGAATAGTTTCTGACATGTTTCAATCAGTTTGTCACTCTGCATATAATCTACTTTTAATAACCATGGAAAATGCAATTACTTTTAAGATTATTTCATAACGGTGGTTTATTGTTTTTATTTATATTGCCTTGACACAATGTTCTCCTCTGTAGCATCATTGCTTCTTTGCTTCTAAAATTATATTGCAGCAGATGTCACTTACTGTAGCTCCCCACAGAGTGATGTGAGCAGTCTGATAGAAATAGCCCTCTGCTTTGGAGACACTTAATGACAGGTGCCTTTTTCAACTATAAAGCTTGCAGACACTCCCAATATAACATGTTTTCCTTTACATGACCATCAATGTATCAATGCACACTCTTTAAATGAATCACCTCCTAATATGGTGTGAACGTTCCAATTTGTAATCACTTACGTTCTGCGTTTGCATTCCTAAGAAACAATATTCCTATGTGCACAAACACTAGAATTTCAATAAATTGCTGTGTACTATTATGGATTTGCCAGTTTATTTCTATTAAGACCAAAAGCAAATGAACTGAAAGCAATGACAGTTCAAATTATTCATTTTCAACAGGAACAGAAAACTGTGAACTGTTTCTTTGATGCAACAACTCACTGTATCAACATAGTTTTATTGAGAAAAAAGCCCACTTTTAGAGAGATTTGAAGGCATCAGAGGTTTTTCAATGTTAGACTGAACGTTCAAAAAGTTAATTGCATGTAATATAATCCTATGTGAGATTACAAATACAATGATACCACAATAACTACCCAATCACACTGAATCAACCCTGAATAATATAAATATTTATTTTGTTCACTTTCAAACGAAATGTATATTTATGTGCCAGATGCCAACAGAAATACTTCAATACTTCAAGGACATTTTGTTAGATTTTCATGAAATTAATATGATTGCCATTATGTAAAACATTATTAGGAAATTAAATGCTATCAACATCATCAAAGTAATAACTACTATTACAAAACATGTTCAAACAAAAACAAAGTACAGAATTTGGACTGTTGTCTTTTTAAATAAACCCTCTCAAGAAACAATGATACATTTATTACTTGTGAACCATATGGAAAATTGCACCTGGCCTTGTGAGAGAAGTTAAGGAACAAGTAAGTTTTCTGCAATAAACTTTACATTGAACCTTTTCACCAGTTAATCTATTAAAGGTTCCCAGTTCTTGTGGAATAAAAATCAAAAAATCAACAATTTCTTACCTGTCACATCGAGATCCTGCATATCCATGAGCACACTGGTCACATATTATCTCTCCCCTAGAATCCAGGTGACAAGTCGGACTGAAACTATGTTGTTCATGTTCGGCAGCCACAAAAAGGTAAAAAATAAAAAAATGTATTAGCTGCATAACCAACGGCTCAGCTTTACTGAAATCATCCCTGTGGAACAGACATGGGCTACTTTTTCCTTCGGGCACCAAAGATAGTACTGGGATCTCATAACAGCTAACAGTTTCTAGAATAACTATTGGATATTTCGCCTGACACCAAGTATAGAAAAAGGATAGCAACATCTCAATGGCATTTCAGTCTGAAAGTTTCTGTCATGTCTAACTCTGTACTATATAAATAAAGGAATGCCCAGCTGCTTGTACGCATCTCCACAGTCTCGGAAAAGCATTGAATCCAACTGTAGTCACAAAGTTGTAGGATAATCAACAGATAAGATTATTGATTAGACCTGCAAAGGTTTATGAGAAAAATCCTGTGCAACTGGAGAGCGATAACTTCTGTTTTTCTGTTTTTAAATTGTAATGCCCATTTGCCTCAACTCTCCTGTAGCAGTTCACAAAAGAGAGAGAGAGACCACCTTCTGTGCAGTCTAATGGTATGTAGGAAAGTCAGGATTGATAGTCAGTTAGACAATGCACTGAATTGAATTTATTATCTGGTATTACATTGGTATAAAAGAATCCTGCAGCACCCTGATTTCCTGTCACAGAAAGCTGTCAATTTTTCAGTTCCTTTGATTCCACACACAGAGGCTAAAAGTTTATGCCAGTTTCTTTTAAGCAGTTGGGGTGTTTATGGTTTACTGTCTGTTTCTATCTTTATTCAATCACAATCTGAAAATTTTGCTGGTACTTTGGGGATCAAATTTGAGAGACCGAGTGGCCTAACTTCTCCCAATTCCAATGTCCATTTGTCCAGCATTCTGGAGAGTATCCTTTAAAATATTATTTTAGAGTTGTTACTGATTAGAACTTACTGCTGTAAATTTTCAGGGGGAAAAGTAAGGAGATGTGGGAAGTAAGACTAAGAATCATCACGTTTTTGGACTTGGTTTGATTTGATTTTTTTTAAAATTCAGACTGCCTTACTTTCTTAACAAATAAATGGCTCATTATCCATGTGGCAGTCAGATTGAGAATATGAATGGCAGGATATTGAGGGTAAGAGACAATGAATTAGGCTGCAGCAAAGTAAGCATTAAACCATCCTTGGTGAATTCTAATCACCATGGAGAAGTGTTTTTAATTATGTAACTACCACATTTACACAGTAGGGAGCAGTATAATACTCAGGTTATATCTTTCTCCCCATTTTGTCTGTTCTCTAATTTCCGCACAAGCAGATTAGGTGCGACTTTAGCAGATTATCTCAATGGACAGAATTTAATTATGTTTTTCTGGAAGTTATTACCATTGGAGGTTTTGTATGAAAAAAAACTCTTTGTATCAACCAGCTGAGCTATAATGTTCACCGAAGTAATCATGACAGTATCAGTACTGCTTCTCAGATGTGAAAATTCTGTATCGAATGAGGCAAGAGAAAGAAGGTGAATGGAAAACAATGACGGCGAACAGTATAGAAAAGATCATGGGAAATCCCATCAAAGAGCAGGACTTCAAAGTGGGAAGTTCTTGAAGAGAACTGGCTATGACTGAAACTCTAATACAAAGCAAGATACATAGCTACTGGAAAACTGAAATGAAAATTGGAAATGCTGAAAACTCAACAAGTTAGACAGCATCTGTGGAAAGTGAGACATCACACTTCTGTTCAAATTGGCCCTGATAAAAACAGTGACCTGAAACATTTAATTTTGTTTTTGCCTCCACAAATGCTGCATGAATGATTAAGTGTTTCTAGCATTTCTTGTTTTCAACACAGATTTTCAGTATCCACTGCATTTTGTTTTTGGAATGAAGGTGAATTTAGTTTGTTTACCAATGGCTCACTCATTTCGCAGCTCAGATTCTGGCAATGAAGCTGAACTCTATTATGTAAGTCACTAAGCAGAACCATATCGACGGCATCTTGTGCCCACCCCATGGTAAGTTTGGTGGTAAAGGGGAGCCTGGTCAGAAAAGGAGGAGGGTATGTGACCCAAAGACCCCAGCCAATGTCCCTTCCTCCTACAATATGAGGTCCCCATTTGCAACAATCATTTGCCTCTGGGCAAGGATGCAGCAACAATTTTGCTCCTCCAGTGAGTGAACTGGTAGTAGCCAGCATCTTCCCATTCAGTAGATCTGTCAGACTTTGACTGACCAGCAGCTTTTGGCATATGGGATTTCCAGCTCCACAGAATGACCAATAGGTCAGGAGTCTGAATGAAGGAAGAGGAGATGGCCCTTCGTATAAAATGCCAATATGGTCAAAACCACTGTCACCTCCACAAGATTCCATCCCTTGTATACCATTATGTGATATTACAGACATGGATAGACATGACCAACCAACCCAACCACCCTGTGGCTCAACACTTCAACTTCCCCTCCCACTCCACCAAGGATATGCAGGTCTTTGGACTCCTCCATCCCCAGACCACAACAAAACAACGGTTGGAGGAAGAGCACCTCATCTTCCGCCTAGGAACCCTTCAACCACAAGGGATGAACTCGGATTTCACCAGTTTCCTCATTTCCCCTCCCCCCCCACCCCTTGTCTCAGTCAAATCCATCGAATTCAGCACCGCCTTCCTAACCTGCAATCTTCTTCCTGACCTCTCCGCCCCCACCCCAGTCTGACCTATCACCCTCACCTTGACCTCTTTCCACCTATTACATTTCCGACGCCCCTCCCCCAAGTCCCTCCTCCCTACCTTTTATCTTAGCCTGCTGGACAAACTTTCCTCATTTCTGAAGAAGGGTTTATGCCCGAAACGTCGATTCTCCTGTTCCCTGGATGCTGCCTGACCTGCTGCGCTTTTCCAGCAACACATTTTCAGCTACAGACATGGATAATCTTACTTACTTATTTGTAGGAATTAGTAATGGGCAACTGCAAGGGTGACAATCATTGGGTGTTCCTCGAGTTGGATCTCCATAAAAGCCAGGCCGACATTTATCACAAAACCTGCCAGTGGTATCGTGTTGGCAATTCTGGAATAAATAATATTTCTTTAAAGAACCTTCTCAATAAAAGGCATATTATTTATTTATTTTCTTTAATTATTTTTTAAAAATCAATTTGCTGAATACATGGGAGAGTTGCCAACAGAACAACCTGTCATTCCACAACATCATTTACTGCAAATTGCATCTTTTCTCAATGAATAAATTTTGACATCCCAGTTTTATATGGAACTTAAATATTCCTCTCCAAAGATCACAAGCAGACAGCATTATAAAATTGGCTACAATTTAACTTGGAGCTTGGAGATTGCTGTGAACAATATTATTGTACAAATGTTTAACACAGCTGCATCCATTTCTCTATATGCTATTTTAATGGAAACATCAATCAATTTAAAGTAATCATATTAATGCCGCTGGCAAGATAACAAAGAGGGAATGCAATATGAGCATTGTTTGATCCCCAGAAAGTTATAAAAGTTGCCTGATACAACGAACCAGCAGGTTGCTAAACATTGTTTTGAGATGAGGAGGCCTGGGTCCTTATCTTTTGAGTTCTCCTCTCAGTGGACAATCAATACCCCTTTCCTGATCTACACAATTCCACCTTGAGGCAGCTAAAAGGAGATATGTGAGAGTTTTCCACGTTACTTCTGGAAAGGCATTTGGGCCTCCACTAAAATTGCAACAAAGCTGAAATTTGAATTTCGGCAAAGCTGAATATCTCACCCTCAGCCACACCATCATCTGGACAGCGCTGACTACCCTCTGCATGCTTTAGAACACTGAAAGCACAGCAATTTTTCAAAAGAAAAATTTCCGCAGCTTCAGTTATGCACCTTGAAGACAGAATATATGAAACTTCCGAGTAATGAAAAATATATTTAACAGGGGCAACTTCAAAATTGCAGTGTAACTAGAAGAAGTTTACATTTCTTCTCAGATATACACATGTTTCATCATAAATTGTATTACAGTGAATCTTTTAATTTGGCATAAGGATATACTTCAAACTATTTCGCACTAACATGCAGATTCCTAAATAGTAGCACAATCATCCACAAATCTATGAACTATGTGCAATAAATGTTGCACTTCTAAAATAGCATTTAAATGGAATGTCCTTTATTAATTTGAGTTAACTCTTGGCTGAAAGGTAGAACATTCCCTGAAGGGAGAATGATAAATCATGAATCTAATTATCACAATGGAGAAAGCATCACAGAAAAAGCTTTTCTCATCTTTGTAACAAACAGGTAGCCATCCATGTAGCATTATTTTGATAATAAAGTTATTAAAGTTACTTTAACCCTTGTGTCTTGTCAGACTGGATAAAAACAAACTGTCTTTGAGTTAACAAGAATAGTCAAATTGGTATATGATATGCAGATCACAGAAGTGTTCAGAATAAAAGAGAAAAATTGTTCCCAACCTCATTGTTATGAAACTGATATCCATGCATTAGAGATTAAGAATGTCTTTGACAAACATTGCTTACTCTGAATAATAAAATATTACACAATTTAGCTATATATGAGAAACATTTATACTAGCTTATTTGACCAGACAAGTGATTTAAACACATTCTATTTGGTTTGTGGGCATGAAATCAAATGTAAAATGGAATAATAGAGTTTTAAAAAAATTACAAATCATGCCATGGTCGTCCTGTAATGTTTACGTATTATTTTACTATGCTATTAATTTCCAAGACTGGCAAAATAATTTTATGGTGATTCCTCTGATCATTCAGTGAAAATATAAGCACATCGACTGACTCTGCTAATCTCAGTCACATTGGGCTAAAGGCACCACAGGTGCCTTCTAAGTTGTTTGATTAGACAGAAGAAGTGCACCCAAAGTTGATATTCCTTTCTGAATCCCAATTGGAACTGTGTACGTGTGAACATTAGATGAAAATAGATTTGGATAGCATGCCAACACTCATGGTTCAAGCATAAACTGTCCCACTACAGAAAGGTTCAAGCAGGTTTCTGGCACATACGAATGGACATGACCAAGGGCTAAGCATAGGCTACTCGACCCTTCAAGGCTGCTCTGCTATTCAGTAAAATTACGGCTGATCTGATTTTGGCTGCAAATCTACATTCCTACATATGCCCACCAATCGTGCATCCCATATTTTTCAGGAATTTCTCTACTTCTGCCTTAAAGAGTACTCTGCATCCATTGCCATTTGAGGAAGGGAATTACAAAGACTCTCATCTCTGAGATTAAAAAAAAAGATCTCATCCTTATGGGCACCCCCTTATTTTTAAAATATGACCCATGGTGCTATATCCTCCCATAAAAGAAACCATCTTTCCAAGTCCACCCAGTCCAGTTCCTTCAGGATCTTGTATGTTTCAAGGAAGTCACCTCTGCATCTTTTAAACTTGAGAGGTTACAGGATAAGCTTTCTCGGCCAACTGTCCAGCCTTTCCTCATAAGGCAGGTCCTCATTCCAGTCATTAGTTTAGAAAACCTTCTCTGAATGACTTCCACGCATTAACATCTTTCTGCATGTACGGTGTCCACGACTGCATACAGTACCCCAGGTCTGGTCTCAACAATGCACTGCATAACTAAAGTATTAACTCTCTACTCTGGCATTCAGTTCCTCTCACAAGAAACAGGATATTCTTTTAGTTTTCCTGATTACTTGCATACTACCTAACCTTCTGCAATTCAAGTACCAGGATCTCCACACCCGAGAGCTCTGGAACCCCTCTGTGTTTATGCAAGATAATATGCTTCTTTTTCACTCTTGTTGTCAAAATGAACAGTTTCATATTTTCCCCACATTGTACTCCATTTGCCAGATCTTTGCTCACCCACTTAATCTCTCTACATCCCTTTGTAGGCTCTTTATGTCCTCTTCACAACTCACTTTCCTACCTATCTTTGTATCATCAGCAAATTTAGCTACCATACCTCCATTCCAAATCATTTATATAAATTCGTATAGAGTTCAGATCCTCGCACTGACCCCTGTGACCCATCACTCATGACATCTTGTGAGCCTGAAAGAGACCCATTTATTCCTACTCTCTGCATTCTGTTGGCCAGACAATCTTCTATCCATGCCAACATGTTATCACCCACCCCATGAGCTTTTATATTCCCCAATAACCTTTATTAAGTGCCTTCTGGAAATCCAAGTTCAATACATTCACCTGCTCCCCTTTATCCACAGCAATGGCACTGAGTCCCTTTGAACCAGGGGTTCATTCCAAATGCCTGAAAGTATACATGACAATGTTTGGTTTTCAGGTTTCTAGCATACCCCATCTGCAACTAGTTGAACACAAACAGCTGCAGGATGAGGATCTAACGTGAATATTATACCTTTGAATACCATACGTAGGTGGGCAGAGACAAGGAGGAGGTGGGGTCCCGAATGTCACTTTCCCATGCGACTAAATGCTACTCACCTCCCCCACCAACCCAAAGTCTCCAAAAAGGCTTTGGGAAATGGCATTAACCACCCAAGGACTCGACAGTCTGAATGGCATCCTTCAGTGCTATAATGACAAATCAAATTTGGAAGATCTGCAGGAAGGTGAGCTGTGTTGGAGCCCAAAATCAGGGGCAAATCACAGGGGCTGCACAGACTTGATGTCAGATTCCCAATATCATCAGTAAAATTTCAGTAGTGGCAGGAGGCCCTTCAGTGGCTAATGGTCTATGGTTGATCTGAGCACTCAGTGCATCCATGCTACCAATAATTTTGCAATGGGTGGGTCTGGGTGACTAGTAGATGCAATGCCTAATTTTTACCTTGCCCCCATTCCCAAACATACCATCTCACCCCAAGAGACTGTAAAAATTTCAGTTTACAGAATCTACAGCAAGAAATAGGAAGCAACCTAACGAGGTCAGTCATCAGGAATGATTGTTTGTCCCTTGCAAATGTTTTCAGATGTCACAATGCATGAAATTCAAAGGAATCAGAATGGAATTTTCCATTTAAATTCAAATCAAAGAAAATAAAACATATAACCATGTTCACAGCTGGAGATGGGGGTTTGATCCAAAAGTGTACAGCTTGTGATCTGCAACTCCCATCTTTTAAAGGGACTAAAGGAAGGGTCCAAGAGACCTTGGAGTGTAGGTTCATAGCTCCTTGAAAGTGGAGTTGCAGGTAGATAGGATGGTGAAGAAGGCGTCTGGTATGCTTTCCTTTATTAGTCAGAGTATTGAGTACAGGAGTTGGGAGGTCATGTTGCGGCTGTACAGGACATTTGTTAGGCCACTGTTGGAATATTGCATGCAATTTTGGTCTCCTTCCTATCAGAAAGATGTTGTGAAACTTGAAAGGGTTCAGAAAAGATTTACAAGGATGTTGCCAGGGTTGGAGGATCTGAGCTACAGGGAGAGGCTGAACAGGCTGGGTCTGTTTCCTCCGGAGCGTTGGAGACAGAGGGGTGACCTTATAGAGGTTTACAAAATTATGAGGGGCATGGATAAGGTAAATAGATAAAGTCTTTTTCCTGGGGTTGGGGAGTCCAGAACTAGAGGGCATAGGTTTAGGGTGAGAGGGGAAAGATATAAAAAAGACCAAAGGGGCAATTTTTCACGCAGAGGGTGGTACATGTATGGAATGAGCTGCCAAAGGGTGTAGTGGAAGCTGGTACAATTGCAACATTTAAGAGGCATTTGGATGGGTATATGAATAGGAAGGGTTTGGAGGGATATGGGTCAGGTGCTGGCAAGTGGGACTAGATTGGGTTGGGATATCTGGTCGGCATGGATGGGTTGGACCGAAGGGTCTGTTTCCATACTGTACATCTCTAGACTCTATGACTCATTAGTGGATTACAAGCCAGTCAAACAGTTAAGGGAAGGGTAAACAGCACAAGCTCTTTGGGTTCTAGGGCAGGATGTCCAGGGAGAGAGGCGTCAGGCTATGAAACCTACATCAGTCACAACCACACGGACACGTGGCAATCGCAGCTATGCTGCAAGTAGTGTCATAGAGTCATAGAGATATACAACACGGGAACAGACCCTTTAGTGTAACTCACCCATGCCAACCCGATATTATGTATTAATCTAGTCGCATTTACCAGTGTGTGGCCGATGTCCCTCTAAACTTTTCCTACTCATATACCCATCCAGATTACTTTTAAAACTGTAATTGTACCAGCCTCCACCACTTCCTCTGGCAGCTCATTCCATACATGCACTGTCGAAAATGTTTCCCCTTTTATAGCTTTCCCATTCACCTGAAACCTATGCCCTCTCGTTTTGGACTCCCCTACCCTGGGGGAAAAGACCTTGACTATTCAGTCTGTCATGCCTCTCATGATTTTATAAACCTCTATAAGGTCGCCGCTCAGTCTCTGACGCTCTAGGGAAAATAGCCCCAGCCTACTCAGCCTCTTGCCATAGCTCAAACCCTCCAATCCTGGCAACACCCTTGTAAATCTTTTCTGAACCCTTTCAAGTTTCACATTTTTCTATCGCAGGGAGACCAGAATTGAATGCAGTATTCCAGAAATGGCCTAACCAATGTCCTGTGCAGCACATGACGTCCCAATTCCTATACTCAATGCACTGACCAATATAGACAAGCGTAAAAATGCCTTCTTCACTATCCAGTGCACCTGCGAGTTCACATTCAAGGTCAAGAGGCAGGGATTTGGACCAAGAAAACTAACGAACTAGTGGAGCTTTTTTAAAATTCTGGTGACTACTGTGTCTACAGTATACTATACAGGACCCCTGGCAGGGAGAAAGTAACATGTGAGCACCCTATCCATTCCCATCATGAATAGACTCCAATTCTACCCTGAAACTCTCTTTGTCTCTGTACAGAGGCCATTAGGCGACCATGTCGAGGAGAAAATGGAGGACCAGTCATTGTGAGTCCCAGCCTAAGGAGACTGTCTCATGATTTGATGATGACTCCCCGAAGGTCCTCCTACAGGCTGTGGATGTTTGATGGAAAGTCCTCATGTCAGCTATTTGGAAAAAGAGACATCCCAGTCAGACCAAATCAGCCTAGACAGAGGTTGCAGAGGTAGTGAGCAACGTAGATCTGTCCACAGGACATGATTGACCTGTTGCAAGAAGCTCAATGACATATTGCAATGTGTCTGGGTGAGTATGTAACCACTTCACAGATTAGACCTACATGGAAAGGTTTAAGATGTGATGTGTGTCAAGTGTGCAATTGCCCAGTATCTTAGCCAAGTGCACAAGGTAGCAAGTGTACGTGTGTGTGTCTGTGTGTCTGTGCATGCGAGCGTGTATATAGAAAGGTGAGATATGGGTGAATACTGAAAGATTATTGCCAGTGCCACTACAATTTCTATTCTCACTTCCTACAATATCTTTGATTGCATCTCATAAAGACCAGCTTCAGGTAGCGACAGCTTATCCAAATGCCACCTCCTCATCAATTTTAAACACTTAGATTCAGAGAGTCATAGAGACGTACAGCATGGAAACAGACTCTTCGGTCCAACCCACAGATGCCAACCAGATATTCCAACCTAATCTAGTCCCACCTGCCAGCACTCGGCCCATATCCCTCCAAACCCTTCCTATTCATATACCCATCCAAATGCCTTTTAAATATTGCAACTGTACCAGCCTCCACCACTTCCTCTGGCAGCCATTCCACACACGCATCACAGTCTGCATGAAAAAGTTGCCCCTTAGGTCTCTTTTATATCTTTCCCCTCTCACCCTAAACCTATGCCCTCTAGTTCTGGACATCCCCACTCCAGGGAAAAGTCCTTGTCTATTTACCCTATCCATGCCCCTCATGATTTTATAAACCTCTATAAGGTCACCCCCAGCCTCCAACGCTTCAGGAAAAACAGCTCTAGCTTATTCAACCTCTCATTATAGATCAAATCCTCCAACCCTGGCAACATCTTTGTAAATCTTTAGTGACAGAGCTTCTTGCACCGTCACCATGGCCTCAGCAGCATTTGCCTTTTGGTAAAGTCCAATGCAAATCATTCATTTAACTCCTCAGTCATGTTGCTTGCCTGTACATGTAAGTATTCTTGTTAGTTCTCGAATCAGCTCAATTTCTCCTTTTACAATTGATGCGCTTATAGAAAACTCTGGCATTTCCTTTTCTTTTTAGAAATTGACCTTTCTGCAGCTGATTCAGGACCATGTATTTTTATTTGCAGGAAATAAGGGCACATAATGCAATTTTCACCCTTCTAGAGGAGTAGTGGGGAGGCTGTATTAACGGATTTGAAATTCAAGGCTGAGATAGGCTGATTGTTAATTAGCATGATAAACTAATAGAGAAAGTGAAGTCACATGCAGAGTGTTCTAGCTAGGTGGATAAAGAACTGGTTGAGCAACAGTAGACAGAGAGTTGAAGGGAGTTTATCAAAATGGAGAAAGGTGACCAGTGGTTTTCCATAGGGATTAGTGTTCGGGCCACTGTTGTTTGTGATATACATAAATGATCTGGAACTTGCTGATCATACCACACTGTTGGTATAATCAGCAAGTTTGCAGATGACATGAAGACTTGCGGAGTAGCAGAAAGCATATGAGACTGTTCAAAGAATACAGGAGAATATAGATAGACTGGAGAGTTGGGTGGAAAATTGGCAAATGGAGTTCAATCCAGACAAATGTGAGGTGATCCATTTAGGCAAGTCTAATTCTAGAGCGAATAATACAATGAACGGAAGAGCCTTGGGAAAAGTTGATGAGCAAAGAGATCTGGGAGTGCAGATCCATTGTACCCTGAAGGTTGCTGCACAGGTGGATAGAGTGGTCAAGAAGGCATATAGTATGCTTGCCTTCATTTGATGGGGTATTGAGTATAAAAGCTAGCAGGTCATGTTAAAATTGTACAGTACATTGGTTCAGCCGCATTTAGAATACTGTGTACAGTTCTGGTCGCCACATTACCAAAAGGATGTGGACACTTTGGAGACAGTGCAGAGAAGGTTTATGAGGAAGTTGCCTGGTATGGAAGTTGCTAGTTATGAAGAGAGGTTGAGTAGGTTAGGTTTGTTTTCATTAGAAAAAAGGAGATTGAGGGGAGACTTGATTGAGGTTTACAAAATCATGAAGAGTATAGACAGGGTAGATAGAGATAAGCTTTTTCCCAGGGTGAAGGATTCAATAATGAGAGGTCACGCTCTCAAGGTGAGAGGTGAAAAGTTTCAGGGGGATACACGCGGCAAGTACTTTACACAGAGGGTGGTGGGTGTCTGGAACACATTGCCAGCAGAGGTGGTAGAGGCAGGCATGGTAGATTCATTTAAGATGCGTCTAGACAGATGGATGAGTAGGTGGGGAGCAGAGAGATACAGGTGCTTAGGAATTGGGCGACAGGTTTAGACAGTAGATTTGGATCGGCGCAAGCTTGGAGGGCCAAATGGCCTGCTCCTGGGATTTAAATTTTCTTTGTTCTTTGTTCTATGTTCTAGCAAGATTATGTGGATAAGGCAGGAAAGTGGAGTTGAGGATTGTTAATTCAGCCATTGAATGGTGAGGCAGGTTCAATGGATCAAATGGCCTACTCCTGTTCCTACACTGCATGGTCCAAGTCAAAACACTTTGTCAAATGTGATTTTTTCAGTAATACTCAGGCTCTGGTCTAACAAATAACTATTTATTGTGGTACTGATTGTGGAACTTTAAATACATGTGCCAATCCAAAGAGCTTATTTACAACAAATACCGAACAAAAGAGAACAAAACAGCTCCCTGGTTATAATTGTTTGACTCCGTTCAATATTGTATTGTAGCACTCCAAGGTAAAAGCACAGGTTTTGTGCTTCAACATGGAAAATAATTTTAAAATATTATTGCACCATAAAGCCTAGATTTCCCATTAAGGTTTTCGTAACATGAGGCATTCACTAACTGTAACAACAAATATTATGAGAAACAGATGGTGCGATCAATGTTACTAACAGAATTGGGGATGTGTGTGTGCTGCTGCTAGATTTCAAAAAATTGTTCCAAATAGTACCCTGGCATGGATACTCTGGATTTGCTGTAAATAAAACATTCTCACATCCCAGCTGGATGAATGCATTGCATTAATTAATACTTACCAAACATTCTCCAGTAATGTCATCACAATAGCTAGAATGGCCATAACAAGAACACGGTACACAGATTCCTCCATAGAGGGTGCCATTTACTCGTCTGTATCCCTGTGCACAGGACTGTGAAAAGGAAAATATTTCTGTTATTTATTGAAGGAATATTTTCACTCATACAAAATGGGCTCTACAGAATTCCTACAGTGTGGAAACAGGCCCTTCGGCCAAACAAGTCCACACTGATCCTCCAAAGAGCAACCCACCCAGACCCATTCCCCTACGTATTACTCTACATTTCCCCTGACTAGTGCACCTAACTTACACATCCCTGAACACTACGGGCAATCTAGCATGGACAATTCACCTAACCTGCACATCTTTGGATTGTGGGAAGAAACCAGAGCACCCAGAGGAAACCCACGCAGACACGAGGAGAATGTGCAAGCTCCACACAGACAGTCGCCTGAGGCTAGAATCGAACCCAGGTCCCTGGCGCTGTGAGACAGCAGTGCTAACCACTGAGTCACTGAGCCACCATGCCAGCCCTTTTGTATTTCAGAAATAAAAAACCAAAATTGCTCCTTCTGTTTAAGTAGATTGCTTGATATGTGAAGTGCTTTATGTTAAACAATGGTATTATTAAGATATATAATCAAACAATTTGAAGTTTTAATCTTGTCCACCTTAATCTATGGTTGTACAAGGTAGAATTATACAAGATGAATCCAAGGTTTGTATTAACAAAGGTGGGGAATCCAAGGGCTAGTGTGAGCATTTTTCCACAATCTGCATTTTATGTCAGTATCATCTTCTTAGGAGACTTTCTTCCCCACCAGAAGTATAGTTACAATGTTTAAAAGATATTTGGATAAGTACATGAATAAGAAATGTTGGAAGGATATGGGCCGAGCGCAGCAGGTGTGACTAGTTTAGTTTGGGGTTCTGGTTGGCATGGACTGGTTAGACCGCAGGGTCTCTTTCCATGTTGTATTAATATGACTCTATAACTGTTAGTCCTAAGGTGACTCCCGATGTTAGATGCACACACCCTGTTGCAAGGTGGGGTACGTGGTACTTTTTGACATGAATGGGACACTCGGATTTTTTTCTACATTCCTTCTGTCATTCTTACTTGGCCTCTACCAGGGCTTGTCACTGTCTGCCTTCATTGAAAAGGCTCCCAAGGTATGAAAATTGATCCATGTTTTCCAGTTGCTCGTCATGCGTCTTGGTAGTTGGGGGACGGTGATATTTTGCAGGAGCAGTCTGGTAGAGGACTTTTGTCTTCCATCTGTTAGGTAAGTCCCATTCTCCCAAAAACTTTCGTGAATGCATGCATTGTGGTCTAGAGCTTCGCCTCTTAGCGTGAGCACATGAAAGCGTCACCTGCATTCTGCAGTTTGATGGCAGAATTGGGGTGGGCCTGGTTCAGGACTGGAGGTGATGCAGTTTCAACTGTTCCTTGCACATTCTGTGTAGAAGGTCCACTACACAGGAAATTTCATGGAGAAGGAGTGGAGTGTTGTGATGAGGAAGATGGAAGAAAAACATTGATGTAATGACACAGCCTTGCTCAACCCTATACTTATCGATTTGTAATGGATCAGTAAGTGAGGATCCTGGCTTGCATGTCATGGTACAACACATGGAGGAGAGTGGTGTATGTCTGCAGGCAGCTAAATTTAAGAAGGACACCTGATAAGAGTTAAAAGTTTTGGAAAGTTCCCTCAATTTGAGCTCGATCCTATTAGATTGGAAGATAGCAAATGTAACTCGTTTACTTCAAAAAAAGGAGATAGAAAGCAGGAAAAGACAGGCCAGTTTGCTTCACATCTGTACCAGGAAAATAGGGAAAATGTTAGAAGCTATTGTTAAAGAAGTTATAGCAGGTCAATTGAATCAATTCAAGGTAATCAGGCAGAGTCAACATGACCCTGTGAAAGTGAAATCATGTTGACCAATCAGTTCAAGACTTTGACACATACTGAGGATTTAGGAGAACTAGTGGCTATGTTGTCCTTAGATTTCCAATTGGCATTTGATATGGTGCAACACAGTGGAACGGATAGATGATTGGCTAATTAACAGAAAGCAAAGAGTAGATGAACATGGGTCTTTTTCTGGTTGGTAAAATGCAATGAGTGATGGGTTAAGTTATGGTTAGGGTCAGTGTTAAGGTTAGGGTTAGGCCACAGGGAACAGTGTTGGGTTTCAACTGTTTAAAATGTATATGGATTACCTAGACAAAGGGACTAAAAGGTACAGTTGCCAAATTTCCTGATGATATAAAGATAGGTAACAAAATAAGCTTAAGAGTACACAAGGAGTTTACAAAAAGATATTGATTGATTAAGTGAGCTGTGAGATGCAGAGATCTGGGAGCTACTGAATCACACACAATTGATATTCCTAAACCAGTAGCACCACCAAAGCTTTAAGGAAAGGAGCAGGTTGACGTACAAATGAAGGCCTAAGTCCAACAAAAAGAGCTGTGACCTAAAGAACAGGCAGTATGCAGAAAAAGCACATGAAATCCAGCAATTTGCTGACAGTCCTGATGTGCATAGATTCTTCAGTACAGTCAAGACCATCTATGGCATAAAGTTTTTGTCTAATGGCTTGTGCAGGAGAACTTGTCTCCTCTTATTGTGGCTGCTTCTGCCAAGTATTAAGCACCCCAAAGTCAGATATATAGTGAAGTAAGCAAAACTTCTTCCATATTACTTTTTTTAAATAATTCACTCATAAGATATAGGCATCACTGGACGGTTAGCATTTATTGCCTGTCCCTAGTTACACTTGAGAAGGTGGTGATAAGCTGCCTTCTTGAACAGTCCATATGCTGTAGGCTGACCCACAATGCCCTTAGGGAGGGGATTTCAAGATTTTGATTCAATAACACTGAAGGAATGGCGGCATATTTCCAAATCAAGGTTTGGAAGGGACTTTGCAGATGGTGGTGTTCCCATGTTTCTGCTGCCCTTGTCCTCTAGCTGGAAGTGGTTATGGATTTGGAAGGTGCTGCTCAAGGAACTTTGGTGAATTTCTGCAGTGCATCTTGTAGATAGTACATACTGCTGTGACTGAACATCAGTGGTGGAGGGATTGGATGCTTGTGAATGTGGTGCCAATCAAGCCAGCTGCTTTGTCCCGGATGATATCAGGCTTCTGGAGTGTTGTTGGAGCTGCAAGTGAGGAGTATTCCATCACAGTCCTGATTTGTGCTTTGTAGAGAGTGGACAGGCTTTGGAGCTCTTGAGGTGAATTACTTGCTGCAGTAGTCCTAGCCTCCCACCATCTCTTGTAGTCACTGTTTATATGTTTATGTGGCAAGTTAAGTTGAGTTTCTGGACAATAGTAACCCCAGGATGTTGATAGTGGGGAGTTAAGTGATGGTAACACAATTTGAATGTCAGAGAGTGGAGGTTAGGTTGTCTCTTACTGGAGATGGTCATAGTTTGGTATTTGTCTGGTGCAAATGTTCTTTGCCATTTGTCAGAACAAGCCTGATATTGTCCAGATCTTGTTGCATTTGAACATGGACTGCTTCAGTATCCGAAGAGTTGTGAATAGTGCTGAACAATGTTCAATCATCAGCGAATTTCCTCATTTCAGACCTTATAATGGAGGGAGAGTCATTGATGAACCAGCTGAAGATGGTTAGGCCTAGGATACTAGCTTGAGGAACTCCTGCAGAGCTGCGATAACTGACCTCCAACAACCACAGCCATCTTCCTTGATGTCATTGGCTTGGATATTATGATAAGCATAACGAAACAGTGAGATGATTTTCCTGATGTGCTCATTAAAGCTGTCTCAATTCCATTATTAACATATGTAAAAATGTTAATGGTATATAAATTTAACAGTATTTTACAATTCTCAGCAGTAACTCTGCAAAGCCAATGTCTGATGATTCAATCTGACTGCAAATGTAAATGTATTGTTGCCTTGACCTAGCACATTGCAAAAGGAAAAATACATTTTTCCATGTCTGGTAACATGGTTAATTGCTGCAACAGTAATAAAGAAATACTACAGGCAACTGCAAATTACTCATGCAGAAAAGCAGTCGTGACTCGTCTTGCTTTTACTTAGTAGAATAAGAGCACTGGAAGTCCTGTTAATTTATCTTTCTTTCCTCAACAGAACAAGATGTAGCCAAAAGGTTGGAAGGAGAGAAGGGCAACTATATTAATATGTGAGCTGAATAAGGTAAATTTGTCTGCGAAGGTAGAGGTCATTATAAACCATTAATTTAAATTTGCTTACTCATCCAGCAATTAACTATAACACGTCAGGGCATTTACTGAAACCATAGTGCCTGGCAGTGGATAAATTAAAAATACACAGAGTGTTAATATTATGGAGGTGAAATGACCTCTATGTCAGAGCTAATACAAATACAAAAGAGTAGAATGATTGCCAAACATGACTGTTATTGGTGCAATGAAGTACAGATGATATTAAGCCCTTGGTCTCATCTGTATGCCTTTCCAAAAAGCTGATAAACTGGAATAGACCTTTGGGTGCTCATAGACCAGCAGCCTGCATTAATGAAAGTCCCACTCCTTTTCTACCATTTCACTGGTTTATGGCTAATCTATACTTCCGTCCTAGTTATCTGCTATTTTTCACTTACATACATCTTGATAGTGCATGTAATAAAAACCTCTCTATCCAAGTTCAGTTTTCCCAGTATTCTCAATAAGTTTTGAGGAACAGCTCAGAATCCTGTCTGAGGAAAAACTGATTGTATGATTATCCCGCGCGATTCTGATCTTCCACAACAGGAAAATAGGATCTTTTCCTCCACTTTACCAAATGCTTTTGTCAACTTTAAGATCGCAAATAAACCATCCTTCCACTTTTCAGGCTCTGCAAATCAGGTTTATACTACCAGTCCACATCATTTAATTCTTTAAGCCTCTGGTGAATCTGAGCTGCAGTTCCACTGAGACCACTTTAACCTTCTCAAAGTGCAGTACTTCAAATTGTGTGCAGAACATCTGCTCAACTGAAAGATCAATTCCACAAAAATTGAAATACTGCAGATGTTGGACATCTAAAACAGAAATGGAAAATATTGGAAATATTCAGGAGATCTGGCTGCATCTGCACAGACAGATGAATGATGTGAAACTCTTGCAATTTCACTGTGCGCAGATCATTTCTAGCATTTTCTATTTGTGTTTATTATTATGAAACATCAATTAGTGCTCTAGGCTCTTTGAGATAAAGGCTAACTTTGTATTAGACTTGTGGTCCCTGTTCACAGTTTTCATGATCTGTTTGCCTACAGTCAGTAAAACAGCTATGTTCTTCCACAGCACCTAATCTTTCACCACATTTCAAAAAGAAACATTCAATTTGTCTTCCTTGATTCCAAAGTGAATGACTCCACACTTACTCATCATGGAACTTCAGTTGTCACTACATCTGTCAACATTTTTAATTGCCTGTGGCCTTTTGTAACTTTCTTGTCCCATCTGCACAACTTACACTGCCTCCAGGCACATGGCAAATGACATTTAAATATTGATAAGTATAAAGGACAATACTTAGGAAAGGAGAAGTAGCAACATATATTATGCAAATAACGCAGGCACCATGAGAGGTAAAGCCAATGTAAGGAGTTTTCAAAGCCAGCATTCAAATTAGTAGAAGGCAGTAAGAAAGAAACTAAAACTTGAACTTTTGTAACATTCACCACATTATACATATTAGGTAGACATTGCAGCATTGCAGTCTAACGCATTACAGGGGAAGGTAATGACTTAGTGGCATTACCACTCGGCTATTAATCCAGACACCTAGGTAGTGTTCAGAATCCAGATTCAAATCCTGACATAGCAAGTGGTGAAATATGAATTCAATAAACATCTGGAAATAAGTTTTTAATGATGACCATGGAACCATTGTCAAGTGTTGAGGAAAAACCCATCTGGTTTAATAATGTCCTGGTTTTGTCTGGCATACATGTGACTCTAGACCCACAGCAATGTGATTAACTCTTAACCGGGCAATTAAGGATGGGCAATAAATGCTGGCCCAGCCTGTGATGCCCACATTCTGTGAATGAGGTTTTTTTTAAGAAGTGTCTTGTCCTGGGAATCTGTTCCAACCCATTATTCTAAGCTACAATGTTCTTGTACTGCTTTGGATGCCCTTAGAGAAAAACGAGAAGACACCATATGTATTGACCATGTTCCCCTTCAATTAGAAGCACCATCACAGATGAATCTATTCTGAGAAAGACTGAGTGTGTGACAGATGGAGACATTTGGCATAGTACAGTCGTGGAAAGGAGAAAGCACAGCTAGATTTACAGATGCCTTTACCATTTAACTAGATGGTAGCTGCAACTCTTGAGCTGAGGGATTTGAATCTCAAAGGACCAATCTACAAGTACACATTGTAGCTGTGCATCAGACCAATTAACAGTATGTCAAGCAGCATTTCCAGTTTGAGCACTGCTGTGGAGATAGACAATCCTGACAACTATCCTGCATGAGTTACTGGCTGATCTGAAACAACAGCAACTTGAATATATACGTGTATATGCACTTAAATTTCCTTTAGTAAAAGGTGTTTACGAGGTGTTTCATTAGAATGTTGGCATGTAGAACAGCACAGAGTCACAAAGGGAACATTAAGACAAATGGTCAAAGTTTGATCACAGAGGTACATTTTTAAGGAGAGTCATAAAGGAGGAGTGAGCAAAAGAAAAAGATAAAATGGCAGCAGTACTGAAAAGGATTTCCAAATTTGAGAGTTTTGACCAATGATGGATGTGCGAAGGGCCAGATATGAAGAAATACAAAATTCTTGGAGACATGTGGCACTGGAGGACATTGCATGACAGGAGAACTTGAGGTCATGGACAGATTTGAAAATAGATGAGAATTTTAATACTGAAGTATTGCCAGACAGCAGCCAATGTTCTATAAACATGGTGTGATTATAATCGTATAATAATGATTATTAAGATATATACCACACAAAAAAACTCCAACATCCTCCAAATTTTTAATCATCTAAATCTATCTTTGTAGCCACCTATTTTCTTCTCCCTTAAATAAACTTCCAGCTTCAACTAAACTACATCTATTCAATTTTCTTCAACCAATCCCTCTTGTAGTGATTTTCACATACGCATCACTCTTTGGATGTCGACGTTTCTTCTGAATTTTTAATTGAATTTCTTTGTGACCATTTTATATTAGTGGCCTTTGGTTATTTTCTTTTTCACATAGTAAACATTCTTACGGTATATACTCTACTAAATATTAAAATTAAATATTATTCTGTTAAATTTTTCATCATCTAAAGACCTCCATTAGGTCACCCCAATCTCTTTCTCACATACAGAAGAAAGACCCAAGCTGTCAATTCTTTCCTTATTGTAGCAGGCTGCTCCAGGGCTCATTCACCCAGGCTAGTCAAGCCAGGCATGTCGACTGGGAAGCAATCAGGAGTCTGAAAATTCAACTTGTAAAGGCCTGTGCTAATTATAATCCAAGGATCATCTTGTCAGTGACTTAAGATAAAATGCATCTCTGAGATACCAGACTTATCAGGCTACTTGACTGCTGGTAAAAGAGTGGCAATGTTACTGATATTAGAATTGTAGGTATCAGTTCAATTTCAACGATGGCAGCTGGAGAATTGAAATTCAGTTAACCATAAATCTGTAATGAAATTCAAGTCTGATTGAAGTTGATCATGAAATATCTGGATTATCATTGAAAAAACCTATGACTTATGAATGCCCATCAAGGAGGAATTCTGCTGTCCTGACTGACCCAGTCTGGCCCACATGACTCCAGACCCACAGCACTGTGGTTGATTCTTAATTTACATCAAAATAGCAAGCCCTTCGATTATAGGTGGTTCATGATCCACATTGAGCCACACAGTCATGCAGCATGAAAACAGACCTTTGGTCCAACCAATCCACGCCAACTATGTTCCCAAACTAAACTAGCCTCACCTGTCTTCACTTGGCCCATGTCCCTCCAAATCTTTCCTATTCATGAACTTATCCAAATGTCTTTTAAATGTTGTAAATGTACCTGCATCCACCACCCTCTCTGGCAGTTCATTTCACACATGAACCACTCTGCGTAAAAGGGCAGCCCCTCATGTCCTTTTTAAATCTTTCTCTTCTCGCCTTAAAAATATGCCCCCCAGTTTGGATTCCCCTAGGGAGTGTCATTCACTTTATCCATGCCCCTCATGATTTTATAAACCACAATAAAGCCACCCCTCAATCTCCTAAACTCCAGTGAAAAAGTCCCATCCTATCCATCCTATTTTTATGTCTCAAACCTTCTATTACCATCAACATTTGGATAAATCTTTTCTAACCCTCTCTACTTTAATAATACACTGTTTATAAGGTTGCAAGTTTGCTTGCTGAGCTGGTAGATTTGTTCTCAGATGTTTCATCACCATCCTAGGTAACATCATCAGTGAGCCTCCAAGGAAGTGCTGGTGTTCTGTCCTGCTTGCTACTGATCTGTCTTGGTCTGCTGTGGTGGGTGATATCACTTCCGGTTGTTTTTCTGAGAAGTTGGTAAATGGGGTCCAAATCGAAAGGTTTGTTAGTGGAGTTCCAGTTTGAATGCCTGTCCCACGATGGATGTATTGTCCCAGTCAAACTGGTATCCCTCTTCATCTGTGTGTATGGATACCAGTGATAGTTGGTTATGTCTTTTGGTGGCTAGTTGGTGCTCATGTATCCAGGTGGCTAGTTTCCTGCCTGTCTGTCCAATGTAGTGTTTGTTGAAGTCCTTGCAGAGTATTTTGTATATGACATTCGTTCTGCTGGTTGTTGGTACGGGGTCCTTTAAATTCATCAGGAGCTGTTTCAGTGTGGTGGAAGGTTTATGTGCAACCATGATGCCTTTGAGCCAGAGTAGTCTGGTCATGATCTCTGAGATGTCTTTAATATTTGGCAGGGTGGCTAAAGTTTCTGGGCATGTTGTGCCTTCTTGTTTAGGTCTGTTGTGTAGGAATTGGCCAACTGTGCTTATCAAATCTTCTCCAAAATCGTTAATAATATCCTTCCTATAACAGGGCGACCTGAACTGCAAAACAGAGCTGCCCTTCAGGGACAATTAATCCATAAATCTCAGGCCTGTGCCAGAAATGCACACATCCCAAAGAGAAATTAAAAACAAACCCAACCGATGTTAGTAGATTTATTAACAACTACATAATAAAGGCAAAATATATATGGTAACACCACCACCTCCAAGTTCCACTCAAAGCCACTCAGTGAATTGATATGGAAATATATCACTATTCCTTCAGTGTTGTTGGGTCTGGATCATGCAATCCCATCCCTAACAACATTGTGGATGTATCTACCCTCCATGGATGGCAGTGATTCAAGAAGGCACTCACCATGACCTTCTCAAGGACAATTAGGGATGGGCAACAGATGTAATACCAGCCACGCCCACATCCCATGAATGAATTAAAAATAAATTTCTGATTGCACCACAAGATCAAAATTTTTATTTACTTTCTCAACCAACAGCTAAGAAGTTGAAAAGGCACAAAAAACAGGCAAGCGGTGGATGTAGAGATAAGAAAGCCCTGTAGGTTTGTTCAACCATTCATTTTAATTTACCTTTGTTGGTGACCATTAGAAGTCCTAAAGTGATATAGTTGGTTATCATTTTGCCACATTGATAAGAGATGAAACATTGCAGATTAAGAAATTTATTGATAACAAAATTTAAATCCTGCAATTGTTACTCACTTCACAAGATGTGCCAGAGTACTCAGGAGGGCAGTGACAAATCTCAACGCTTGTAGCTGTCTGTTGGCCTAATGAATTTGGATTAGCTGTCTGGAGTATAACAGAGCTCAACCTGTTCAGGCAAAAACAGAACAAAAATATATCCTCTTCATAAAACATAATTAAATTTAAATCCATTCAAATAATTACAGAAGAGAAGCTCTAATTACATTTCCTCCCAGTGGATCTGCAGTGAGTTAATTGTCATGAAACAGTTTAAAACTAGGTCTTCCAGCAACTTCTGTTTTAATTAGAAATAGTGGCATGTCCATAAGGACACCTTTGCTGAGAACATGCACTATTGTCTTCAGTAACTCATCTATACAATTTGTCAAGATTAAGGTATCAGACAGTGCAGCAGCTTGTTTCAACTTGTTGCATCTCTTCTGGCTCTTTGAAAGAGCAGTTGCATTTAGTGGCCCTCCCTCCCGTTTTTAATCTGTAACCCTTTAAATTGCTCGTTCTCGACTCCCTTTAAAATTGGTTTAGAATGGTCCACACATATTAAGATACTGTAAAGGATTTTAACATGTTAAGGTGTTGCAACTATTATTGCATAGGTCATTCTAGTTTTGTTTGTGAGATTTCAGGTTTTGAGAATTAAAATATCTTTAATTTCCAGGTAATGAGGCAGAATGCAGATATTATGAACATCAGCACCCAGGTTGGAGTGGAACAACTGATGAAATTTGTCTGGCTAATAAAATGAACATTTATTCATATAGCACCATTCACATCCTCAGGAAATCTAAAAGTGATTCGCTGCTTATGAATAAGATGAGTAAAATTGCATAAGAGGAGCAGAACAACAGTGAATAAAATTTAAAACAGAAATGAAAACTACTGCACAGAGGGGCTGACATCTAATAATATTATAATCAGATAATTAGACTGAGGGAGTCCCAGACATGGTTGAATTAGCATTGTAGCATGTAGGGCTTGATGCCATCTAAATTAGGAATTCAGCAGAAGTTTGGGTCAGTCACATCACTGAAGAGGAGTGTCGATAAGATTGAAAGTTTTATTATGAGACAGGAAGCAGCGGTGCTTCTCTACACGGAGTCTCTGCCTGTCAATGTCAGCATCATACCACCCCAACTACCTAACTCCAATCCTGTGTTCCTTACTTTGGGATTAATGTCCTATTTTTGCCATTAATAAGTGTGGCCTGATAAAATTTTCTAAGCCTTTGGTTGTCAGTATTGGATGGGCCAGATGTGCTCCAAACTGATTACTGCTCAGGAGTTAAAATTCCCCTCCTCTTTCTCTTTTTTTTCTCATAAAGATATGTAGTTGATCACAGCTTCTTTTAGGCAATTATTTTCTGAAGTCAAGAAAATGTGAAATTCAACAATCCAAGATCACAACATTCACTTATATTCTGTCTTTAGCATAATAAAATATCACAAGGTGCTTTGCAGGAGCATTATAAAGCAAAATTGACACCAAGCTATGTAAGAGCAGAAAACAACAGCCATGAGCTCAGTCAAAAATGTAGTATTCAAGGAGAAAAGCAAGATGGAGATGTGGACTGGTTCAGGAAAGGAATTCCAGAGTTCAAGGCTGAGGCAAGCAAAGGTGTAGACTTTAATGGCAGAGCAATTAAAAGATGCTCAACAGGCCAGATTTTTGATGTGCATGGGCATCTTGGAGAGCTGTGAAGCGACAGGAGATTCTACTTGTGTGGAGGGACAAGGTCATAGAGGGATCTGAAAACAAGGAAGAAAATTTTAAAGTCAAGAGATTGCTTGACCTGAAGTCAAAGTAAGTCAGCAAATGGAGATTGAGAGTTTGACAGGGCCATTTTCTAGACATTCTTGGGATGTTGAAGTCACAGGCACATTTAATACTTATCCCAAATTACATCAGAAGGTGATGATGAGTCATCATCTTAGGCTGCTACAGTCCGTCTGTACACTCGGAATGATGCTGGAAAATACGTTCTTGGATTTTGATCGCATGATATCGTAAAATTCACGTTATAGTTCCAAGTCAGGAATGGTGTGTGAAAGGTAAGCAGATTGCAGATGATAATGATGTGTCTACTGCCCTTGTACTTTTGTTTGGAAAGCATTATCCAAGGAGCTTGTTGATCTGATATAAAGTATATGCTACTGCCAGAGTGCACTGGTGTGGAGGAAGCAACAGGATACCAAGCAAGCAGGATGCTTTGTTTTGGATGGTATGGAGCTCCTTGAGAATTATTGCAGCTGCACGCATCCAGGCAAATGGAAACTATTCCATCATACTCCTGATATGTGACTTGTAAGTGTTCAGGCTTTAAGGAGCCAGGAAGTTAGTTCCCAGCCACTGACCTGCTCGTGTGGTCACATTACTTCTCTGGCTAGTCCAGTTTAGTTTCTGGTCAATGATAATCCCCAGGATATTGATAATGGGGGATCAAGTCATGTTATTGCCACTCAATGTGACAAGGAGATGATTTTTTTTTTGTGCATGTTCATACCTGGCACTTGTAAGGTGCAAATGTTATGTACAACGGAACAGGAGAAAGTGACGACTGCAGATACTGGAGATCAAAATTGAGAGAGTGTGTGTGGAAAAGCACAGCAGGTCAGGCAGCATCCAAGGAGTAGGAGAATTGATGTTTAGGGCATAAGCCCTTCATCAGGGATCTGTAACGGAGCAATCCAAGTCTGAATATTGTGCAGGTCTTGCTGTATATTAGTATGGACTGCTTCAGTGTCTGAGAAACTGTAAATGTTACTAATATTGTGTAATGATCAGTGGCAACCCACTTCTGAGTTTATGTTGGAGGGAAGGTCAGTGATGAAGCAGCTGAAGATGAGGATAGTACCCTGAGGAACTCCTTTAGTGATGCCCTGGAGCTGAGAAGATGAGCTACCAACAACCACAAATATCTTCTTTTATGCTAGCTACAACTTCAACCAGTGCAGAGTTATCCCCCGATGCCCGTTGACTTCAATTCTGCCAGATCTCCTTGATGTCTCTTAATCAATGCTACCTTAATGTTGAGGGTAGTAATTCTTAAATCTTGAGTTCAGATTTCTTGTTCATGTCTGGACCAAGGCCATGATAAAATTAGTTTTGGTGAAACTCAAAACTGAGCATGAGTGATTCTTGCTGTCTAAGAGATGTTTGTGTAAAGTGTTTATGCTCACATTGTCATCTTCCATCACTTTGCTGTCAATCAAGATGGAGAATAACTAGCAGGTTTGGATTTGTCCTTATATTTGTGGGCAGGGCATAACTGAGCAATTTTCCATATTGCTGGGTAGATGCTAGTTTTGTAGCTATTCCTAAACAGCTTGGCTGGTGACATAGCTAGTTCTAAAAACATAAAAAATAGAATCAGGGTTAGGTCATGGAAAAGAATCATCACTGATCTGCGCAAGGCAGATTGTATTAGCTCAGATTAACCATCAACTACCTGATATTTCAAAGATCGGTTTATGTCTTCTTTAAATGCTTCTAATGATTCAGCCTCCACGATCTCTGGTTTGAGACTTCCAGATATTCACTACCCTCTGGAGCAGAAATTCCTTTGCATCTCAGTTTTTAATGATTGCCTCCTTATTCTGTAACTACATCCCAGAGTTTGTGGCTCCCCACTTTTGGAAACATCTTTGCAACATCTACCATGTCGAGCCTTCTCAGAATCTTATATATCCTCTTCAGTCGGGGAGTTCACATGGGAGGGAGAAATTTGGGCAGTTATGAGTTAAGATGGTGATTAAAATTCCTGAGAATTGGAAGTTTGCATAAAGGCTGATGGAATGAGGTATCTCAGTAAGAAGGGATTCTTCATGCTTGGGAGCTGTATGGCAAAGAATTTTTGAAAAACATTTGGAGGATTGAAACATAATAAAATGCTGATAAGAAGAGAAAGTGCTGGAAGATTAGGGGGTCAAGCTAAGGTGTGATCAAGTGATAAGGGCCTCATGCCCTTTGGTCCAGGCAAGTGGTGGAAAGATATAACCAGGCGATAAAGCATCCTCTAGCCTTTCCTGTCAACCAGATTTCATGGATCATCCACAGTACTTCTGGGAGTGCTGTTAGCCTTGAGCCCAAGTTAATAGACATTCTGAAAGGGGGTTGGGGACAGAGTAAGGGTTGATTCACTGGCAAAGTTAGCAGGGTTCACACTGGGAGAGATGAGTTGCATGGAGATTAGTATGAACAATATCCAGTGAATGCAATTGGTAAGGTTTAATAAGATGGTGGTACAGGACAACTGTAGGTTCTAAGCACAAAGGGCCAGCTGCCAATGTCTTAATGAGCCCTTCCCAGGATGCCCAAAAAAGTGCAGGTAGAGACTGCAGGCTCTGTAACAGGGAATTCAGTCTTGACACTAGCAAGAACGGCAAAGATTCACTAGCTAACGGGAAGCAGAGGGTAGAGATAAAGAGTCTCTCTCAGTAAGTTGTCATTAGTGCAGTGCCACAGGTATCAGCATTTGGTCCACCATATTTATAATTTATATCAATGATTTAGATGAAGGTACCGCAAATATGATAGCTAGAATAGCTTATGGTGTGCAAATGAACGTAGACACGTTAAGAGTGTGGAAAATATATAGATTTGGGCTAACGTGAATTTTCCCATTTGGGCAGGAAGAATAGCAAAACAATCTTTTATTTAAATAAAGGGAGATTGCAGAAATCAATGGTACAGTGGGAACTGGGAGTCCTGGCAGGTCGCAACAAGTGTTTAGGAAAGAAATGTTGTCAATAATTGGAAGCAGAATGGCATAGAGAAATAGGGATGCTTTACTGCAGCTATACAGAACATAAGAACCAGGAGCAGGAGTCGGCAATTCAACCACTCGAAATTGCTGCACCATTCAATATGATCATGGCTGGTTGCATCTCGGCCTCATCTCTACTTTTGTGCCCCTTCTCGATAGCCTTTTGACTTACTACTAATTAAAAATCTGTCTATTTTTCTCATTAAACTTATTCAAAGTCTCAACATCCACTGTACTCTGGGGTAATGAATTCCACAGATCCACAACACTTTGAGAGAAGTCATTTCTCTTCATCTCTGTTTTAAATCTGTTATCCCTCACCATAAAACTATGACCTCCCAATCTAGATTGCCATACGAGGAAACAACCTTTCTACGTCTACTTTGCCAAGCTCCTTTACCACCTTAGTTATCTCAATTTGATGCCTTTGCTTTCCTACAATTGGAATTCTACAGATTAGCTTACTTTAAGCAGAGATCTGTATATTTGATTAAGTTCATCACCTATGGCTTACTTCATGAGCTGAACAACTCCACAATTAATAATCCCTCACAAGAGAATGATTTGTTTGAAGAAACAGCTTCACTCAAGATTTATTTTAACCACTGCTCAGCAATGCATTATAAAAAAACGAACTGATGAGACCACATCTGGAGTACTGTGTACAGTTTGGTCTCCTGCTCTGAAAAAAAAATGTTTTACAAGTAATTCAGAGAAGGTTCACTCATTCCTGAGCCACCTTACAAAGTAAGGTTGAACATATTAAAGGTGTATCCTTTTGAGTTTAGGAGAAAGACAGGTGATCTACATATTAACTCTTGTGGGGACTGGAAATGTTGAATACCAGAAGGTTTTTGTCAGGGAGTCTAAAACCAGGGAACATTGTTTAAGAAAAAATGCTGGCCCTTTTCAGACTGAACTTAAGAGTTTTTTTTTCTCTCAAAGGATCTTTAGTGTGCTCTATTCTCGTCCCCAGAAAATTGCAGGGTTTAATAATTTATTCAAGACTGAGTTTGATAGATTGTTGACAGGAAAGGGAGTCAAAGGTTAATGAGGTGTAGGCTGGACAGTGGAGATGAGACCAGAAATGTAATGGACACTGTTCAGATTCTTCATAACTGTCAAAATAATTTTTCTTTTTGTTTAAAATCAGCCGGAACTATTAAATCACAGTAGAAAATGTAACAGTATATGCTAACAGGTCATTTTGCAATATTTTAAGAGCACAACAGTGCTTCATCCATTGGAAATGGGTCTAGTACAAATGGGCAGGTTAATGTAAGGATCAACTTTCTGTTAAAGAACAAATCTTCACAACGTAGGTACTTATCATTCAGAATGTTTCTGACTCTTTAAAAAAACTTTCCATTTTCTTCACAAACACGCAAACTTGGCATGCTTTTAATGGGTTTGCCATACCCTGAACTACTAGAAAAAAAAGGCAGGTGGGAGGAAATCTGAGTTTACTCCGCTTGCAATGGATAAGCCAATATTAGCAGGGTTTTGCACATCAGGCAATCCCAATCCCCATACATTTGATTAGATTAGATTAGATTACTTAGTGTGGAAACAGGCCCTTCGGCCCAACAAGTCCACACCGACCGCCGAAGCGCAACCCACCCATACCCCTACATTTACCCCTTTAACCTAACACTACGGGCAATTTAGCATGGCCAATTCACCTGACCTGCACATCTTTGGACTGTGGGAGGAAACCGGAGCACTCGGAGAAAACCCACGCAGACACGGGGAGAATGTGCAAACTCCACACAGTCAGTCGCCTGAGTCGGGAATTGAACCCGGGTCTCTGGCGCTGTGAGGCAGCAGTGCTAACCACTGTGCCACCGTGCCGCCCGTGCCACAGAAGGAAACAAATTGAGTCAGGAAGACAAAGGAAAATCAGATATTCCCCATGCCCCAATAAAAGGTATGGCCATTTACACACTGAGGAGTGCCTTCACTCCCAGGAAAAACAAATCAATTCAAGCTACCTGAAATATGTTCATGCTTTTTATTTCCTGAAGCAATATAAGAAGATCCTTTAAAGAATTTGTAAATTTGCATTCAAGTGGCTCTCAGCAATGGAACCCTTCAATGAGATTTACGCATGAACTGAGTGTCTATTTTGTCACCAAAATTGTAATTCTGTGAATTCGAAATGCCTCCCTCTCCTGTTGTCATTTATAGACAATGTCCTATGTGTCCTAAAGCAATTTCACTGTCAATAGTGGGAAAGGAGGCTGCATTTCTTTAAACTAGCCTGGGGGCTTTTTACAAACCAGCTGAGCCCAGGAATCCCACTGCAATTTGGGATGTTTGTATTATAGCCTGCAGCACAATGACTCCGGAGAGTCGCAACTGTCCAGTGTAAACAGACAGTGCCTACTGTTTATAATTAAAGCACTTTGGGACATTCTCTGCTTTTGACTTAACCAAAATGAGTTTAATCCAAGGAAATGCCCTATTTGAGATTCACTTTGTCATCAAACAAATTATTAAACAAGGAAAGAAATTTAAGATAAATGATATCCTTGTTAATGAATTGCAGTAGTAGTTTAATAACAAGTACAAACTTATTTTTAATAAATCATCAATAATGAGGTGCATGACTAAGAATGTACTTGCACAGAATTGCTACATCCTGATTTGGTTTATTACTTAAGATGAATTTCTTTCCATGAGGTAACTCAACAATAATGGAAAATTAGATGAAGCATATTTCACAGCACTCTTCATTGCCACATAAGCAAATAATACATGAGCTTGTTTTAAGTGGAAAATGTTGTCCAATTTGTCTTCTTGGGACAATAACTGTAGTAAATTAATGGTAAGATTCTATTCATAACAGGCAAGTAAGGAAATATAAAAAAAACAAGATGAGCTCTCCTGCGATTTCTATTTTTCTATCTCTGGAAACAGAATATTCTGTTCATCAAGGAACAATAGAAATAGGTGTGATGGGCTGTCTCTTCCATGTGTCACTTGGTTCAGTGTGCCAAGAATGCACAAACATACTTGCAACCACACAAAGGGAGGGGTTGAAGCGAAATGCAGTAATTCATTTTAATACATTTGGCTATCAATTTGTCACAGCAGTAACCCTCTCTTACCCATATCACTTTATAGAATTATTAATGATCAAGCCAGAAGGTAAGGCTAATTGAACCATTTCCACCAGCAGTTTCGTCTTCACAGTTCCTATGCCCATGCCAGCATAAAATTCAACCATTAAAGGTATATCAGTTAAATGGCCAAAGTATAGCAAGTGGGCTGTGGTTTGAATTTCAATAAAACATATAATATTTGCTACAAGGAAATATATTGCTTATTTTTTTACCCATAGATGGCAGTCTGGTCGTAGTTATAGGTGGCCCTTATGAGAAGACGGGTAACGTTTGCCAGAACAGTCATGAAGTCTTTTCTGTTTACAGGTGACATTGTGGAATGAATCACAAAGTTCTCTGGTCGTAAAACTATCATTTTGGTGTGCTCTGTCAGTGGGTCGAGCTTAATTCCATCAGCACCATTGCTTATGAGGATGCCATTACCCTAACAAAGAAAATTAAGAACAAAGCATGTAAACAAATAATATAATAAAATTTGTCCTCAACTAGGTCTTTGCTCAAACATACTTTCCACCTAAGAACTGTACACTATCCCTTATAAAGTTTCAGTAAATGGTGTGACAATCTCATAAAATCCACATTAATAACAGAACAATACGTTGTATTATACAGCATCTTGAATGTAAAAAAATGCCTTAAGGTGCTCTTTAACTGGTGTAATCAGAGAGAACAAAAGATGCCAAGACAAAACGTGACTATTTAGAAGGTCTTAAGGAGAAATTAAAGGAGAGAGAATTAATGAAGACACAGAGGGATTTTGGGTGGGAATTCCAACGTGTGAAGTCCAGAAGGGATAACAACCAATTATAGAATGAATGGATATGCAAAAGGTCATAGTCAGATTAACAATGATCAGGATGTTGTGTTTCCTAACCTATAGTGTAGCATGTGCCAAAGGGTTCGAATATGAGGAATGAAAAATTTAAATCTGAGGCATTGAAGAATCAGGGACTAATGCAGGTCAGCAAACACAGGAGAAATCGGTGAGTAGGACTTCACACAAGATAGTTGTAGATGGATTGTAGTTTGTGAAAGAAATACAATGAAATTTGAATCTTGACCCTGCACAATCGGCTATCCACTGGCTGAGTAACATTTCCAGTGCTTGGCACTCATACAACTCCATAATTCATGTCACATTTTCATACACTCTCTTCTCTGACTCCATGTTGGGAATGGACCCTCCATGCTGATTTGTATCTCTTGGGTTCCAGTGAAGATTTAGAATTTACTAGTTTCAAGATGTTAATTAAGATTTGGGAAGCTCTGGTTGAGCCCATTGGAAACTTTATCATCAAATTAATTCTTAGGATGTTAAACATGGCAGAGCTAGTATTTAAAGCCTATCCCCAGTTGACCTGCAAGGGTAGGAGGAAAGGTAAAGTGTACATTAGTCAAACAGCCATTAAAAATTCCTAGTGTACATCCAGTGAATAGATCCACACCAACTTTCCAACTCTTTCACTATATTCCTTATTGCAACAGAAGGATTATAGCTGAAACGTCGACTTCTCCGCCTCCTGATGCTGCCTGGCTTGCTGTGTTTTTCAAGTCTCCTGCTTATCTACCATACTCCTTATTGCGCTTTGTATCTTGGAGATACACTGAGATGACACACAATGTCTTGTGTGTCAAGAAGCTTTATTTATAGGTGCTTTTTAAAATGTCTGCTCTTTACGCTGCTGCTGCTACCTTTTGCTACCCTTTACTTTGGCTGTTGCATCATGAAATGTTCTGTTATGTAATCTCCCCTGGCCTTCACTATCTTTATATACTTTCGTCATAATTCTTCCCTCCCCCTTCTTGCATTTCCACAAATTCTCACATTTTTAACTTGTAAGCTTAACAACCTGAAATGTTAAATCTGTTTGTTTCCAGAGATGCTTCTTGACCTACTAGGTACTTTTTTGTTCTTATTTAGTATCCACGTGGAGTTGTTGCCATTGTTTTGTTGGCTACAGAACTGGTTGTGCAGGTACAGGTACTGTTTAACTACAACTTCTCATTAGAAACAACAGTTTGGATATTCGATGAACACTTCCATTAACAGATCTATTGCTGGCCACCAGACTCGTGGTACAGGACTAGATCTTGCTCTATTTCACATCGCTTGCCAGTTTACTTCTTGCAGAACACTGTCTGTTGCCAATTCTGTCCTAGACTCCTTGAGTGAAAAGATTCATAGTCATGAGTGAAATGACCACGATCACACAGTGATTTTCAATGTTGCAAGTCGCTAGCCATCACTAACACTGTCCAGCATAAAAGTGCAGCAAAGCATATCACAATCATACAGGGTTCAATGTTGCAAGCCACTACACTCTCGCTACTACTGTCTAAGATAGAGGTGCAGCCAAGCATATCAGCTTGGCTCAGCACTGCAGCTCAGCAGTGTGAACCAGTGACCAAGTCAACCTAGAAGTTGAACTGAACTGAAGACAATCTGACCATGTCAGGATCTGCATAGCAGTTGGTGCTAACAATGTAGTCAGCAATTATTGATCAGTGCAAACAGTGAACTTTCCAGCTTAGAGATGCATGCGCCAATGATAACAAGCATAGATGCAGTTTGTGCTTCCTGCTGTCCTGTATGTGTGTTCTGTTCATGGCAATGGGAATGAAGATAAAGCAATTGGTTGTTCACTTCTTTCAATAGACTAGGAGAGTAACAGCTTCAGTTGGGTTTCTGGATGTAACTGTGCTGCCATATATTTCCACATGAAGTTGAAATGCTTAAAAATTGATGGAGATGCCATCTTTGCCTTTAATGTGTCAAATACTGTTCACTATATGATTGTCCACTTCCATTATTTGTCTTAGGTCATTAGTCTCTGAAGAGACTCGGCAATCTTAGTGCAGCTTGGGACAAATTTGCAATAAAAGTTAGTGGCAGCCAGGAACGATGCCAATCCTTTCACCTTAGACAGAGATAGAAATGCATGCATGGCTTTGAGGTTAGCATGAGTGCGTTGTACTCCAGCTGCTCACATTCCAGAAAGTCACTCTCAATGCTGCAAATGTGCATTTGCTGTCATAGAGCAGCAAATCATGTTGTGCAAATCAAAGTAGTACAGAGTGATAAACTTCTGATCATGTTCTGCTTTATCCATTCATAGGCTAATTAACTTGTCAAGGAGGTTGAACAGCGATGACAAGATGAAGAAATTACCTTCTTGAATACTACAAGTTCTGAACTTAATCAATAGAGCTTTCTGTGCTACTGAATTGCACTTTAAGAGATTGAAAATAAAGCGTAAACATTGGCTTTGCACAACTATTGGCATCTGTCACATTCATAAAAACTGTGGACTCCTGGAATAATGTTGATAGTTCTTGAATTGCAGCAAGAAAATACCTGTCTAAAATGAAAACTTTGGCGACTATCTTCAGATTGATGCAGATAACTGGGATTCACATTACAAATTTCAGGTCTGTGCAGATTATGATTCACAACTTATCTGAGGCCTTGAGACTTCTGACCCTTTAAAACTTTGACACACCTCCAGAAAAAAATGATGAGGAATCAGTCATGCTGGTTCATACAACAAAGTCAACTAGGTCAAAGGTGCTGAATGTGTGACCAGGATTAGCTTGTACACTTAAAAAGCCCTGATGAATGTCCACAGATAGAGTTAGAAATCCAAAAATGGATCACAGATATGGTTTTTAAAAGAGCTCCCAAGCTAAACTAATTTGGAGAAAATAGAGTAGCTCAAAACCACCTAATTTTGCCATTTTGTGATATGCAATGATTTGTTTTGGTATTCATGGCAACAAGTTGATTAGCTCAATGACATCATCTACTCAAGTCATTCCAGTTCCTGTGACACCTCAGCATAGATTGCATTTAGCAACTATTGCAAATTTTGTGGAACTGGAGAACTGACGTTCCAATTCAAGGGACATAACAGTATCCCTCAAACTCCCCACATCTGGTAAATAAGGAAGAATGCTGTTGTACATAGCATCATCAACTAGGCCAGTTAGACTGGAGCCAATTAGGTTGGGAGGAAAGAACTGAGGCTGAACAATAGATTACCTTGAAAGAGGAGACGGTTTGGATATAGTCAACATACATTCCCTCAAAAAGGAAAAAAAAAAATCCAGAGTTTCCGAGGTAATGAAAAAGATAGACAGAATTCAAGATAAAAGAAAAAGTGTGATGTGTCTGGTAAAAAATATAATTAAGAACAAAATGTTCAGGAGAGAAGTGAGAAAGCAAATATGCAAAACAAAGAGGGATTATGAAAAAACCTATCAATTAACTCAACAGGAAATTACAAAATCTTCTGAAGGCATGCAGTTGTTAAATGGTGGTAAAGGGAGGAATAAGGATAAGAAGAGACCAAAAAAGGAAATTTGTACATGGAGGCAGATGGCAAGGCTGTGGTACCAGGCCATAGAGATAGAATCTCAGTCACTAGAAGGGTTTCAAATTGATAATGACAGGGTATTGGATAAGCCATTGATGCTTAGAGTTTACAAGACACCTGCAGCAAATGAGTGAGAACTGAATCTGCAGAGGTTCTGACCACAATCTTCCAGTCTTCCTTATATTCAGATGGTAATTCAAGAGGACTAGAACATTGTTCAAATAAATTTGCTAAGAAAAGTCCAGCAATTATAGTCCAGTCAGCTTAACTTTAATTATCAGGAAAATTATAGAAAGAATGTGCAGGTTAGGTGAATGGCCCATGGTAAATTGCCCATAGAGTTCAGAGATTTGTGGGTTAGTCAGGGATGTGTAGAGTAATACAGTAGATGAATGGGTCTGGATGGGATACTCTTTGGAGGGTTGGTGTGGACCTGTTGGGCCATATGGCCTGTTTCCACACTGTAGGGATTCTTTTGATTTTATGATAATAATTTGGAAAAGAATTACTAGTTACATAGAGAAATATGAGGCAGCCTCCATAGATTTCCAAGGGGAAAACATTTTTAATCAACTTGTTAGAATTCTAGGAGAGGTAACAGGGAGCATTGATGAGGGTAATTTTGGGTATATATGGGTGTATGTCATTAAAGGGGTTTAAGCAAGATACGTGGAGACAGTGACAAATCAAGCTTAAAGTCTCCTATAAGACAAAATATACACAGTATAATATCTTATATCAGATCTCAGCTGGAGGACTATGGACACTTCTAAATAATATACTTTGGGAAGGATCTGAATGTCTTGGAGAGAGTCCAGAAGATGCTTACAAGAACGGTTCCAAGAATGAGATATTTCAGTTATGAAGATAGATTAGAGATGTGGGACTGTTTCCCTTGGAGAGGAGATGCCTCAGAGAGGATTTGAGTGAAATTTTCAAAACCATTAGAGGTCTGTCTTATAAGGTTCAGAATAACTTCTTTGCACTTGTACCCTCTATTAATAAATCCTAGGAGACTTTAAGCTTGATTTGTCACTGTCTCCACGTATCTTGCTTAAACCCCTTTAATGACATACACCCATATATACCCAAAATTACTCTCATCAATGCTCCCTGTTACCTCTCCTAGAATTCTAACAAGTTGATTAAAACTGTTTTCCCCTTGGAAATCTATGGAGGCTGCCTCATATTTCTCTATGTAACTAGTAATTCTTTCCCAAATTATTATCATAAAATCAAAAGAATCCCTACAGTGTGGAAACAGGCCATATGGCCCAACTGTCTGGACAGAGCAGACAGTGAGAAACAGCTCCCACTCAAAAATGTATCAAGAATAAGAGGACGTGGATCTTAAGTGTTTTGCTGGAAAAGTGAATATATTGTGAGGAAAATAAAATTCACAGAATAAGTAATTATTGATTGAAATGCACTGCATGGAATTGTGGTGGAGGCAGAGTCAATCGAATCATTCAAGAGAGCTTACAATTATTTAAATAAAATAGTGTGTAGGATTATAGAAAAAGGGTGGGAAAATGGTACTAAGTCATGATGCACATTCAGAAAGCTAAATATGGATAAAATGTTTTTTTTCTACACCAGAATAATTTTGTGATTCATGTCATCGATCACTCTTAACACTCGATAATGACATGTTCAATCCACCAACTGCCTGTCTTCCATTTCAGTGCCAATATGATACAAACCTCAGTAGCATCGCAATTATTTCGTTGTTACAATTCATACTGCTCAGAAAGGGTATTTTAGAAAGTCAATGTAGGGGGAAAAAAAGAGTATTTTTTCACATTTAATCACTCGTTATGTGACCAATTGAAGAACTCATCCAGATTTCACAGACAAATTAAGAAGTGCTCCTTTTTCTGGATGGAGGTACAGCTGTTAATTGTTCAGTGTTTACTAATGTGTGTCTGTGGACTCTTCTTTGTTCTGTCTGCCATTACTGAGTGCCATTGGAGAAACAAAAACTAATCTAAAAGCAAGCAGCAGCAAACTGGGAATTAGAGCCCAGAAATATTAATAAAAAGACATTTAAAATAAAGTACCTCCATAGACAGCTTGTGGTGCTTTCATCTCTGCATATCTCTGAGGGACACAACATAATAATTGGCCACAAACAAGACCCACCAGCAAACTTCCCATGAATCAAAGAATGGGAAACCTGGGAAATCATTAGCTTTCAAAGTGCATTCCGAACAAATAGTTGCAACAAAATTCCTCGATGGAATGACTGACTTTGAACTTCCATGTTAAGGATAGTCCTTTACTAAACAGGTTCATCACAAACGAGGGCCCTACTGCTGCAGGCTCAGCCTAAACATGTTAGAGAGGCAGAAACAGTAATACCCATGACCGAGGTGTCTCCCTTCTACAGAATGAGTGGCAGACAGTTCAGCCTAAATTCAGCAAACAAAGAGGCGATCACTTGACCTTCAGGGATTTGCATTTGCGTAACAAAATAAATCATAATTTTGTGCTGTAGTACAGTCTTCAAGTTTAAACCAAAATACCGCAAAGGTTTGTCTTTGGTTTAATTGAACATTGATCAGTTGAACGTACTGGAACTGTGATCTTTCTGAAAACTAGAACAATTGAGTCAAGATAAAATTGAAGAATGTCAGTCATAGGGTTGAGAAAAGGTGAAAAATAACTGTGGTAAAAGTAGTTGATAAGTTAGATACTTTGATGCTTTGATGAGGAGACACATTGAAAGGCCTGTGACCTTGACATAGCATTCTTTAAAATAACTTGTTTTAACAATCACAATGGTATACACATGCTGTCCACACTCTCAGGAAGAGAATCCTTCATGAGCTGAACTGATGAAGTCATTCCTTTTTGACCTGCACAGCTCAGTCTAGTGATTATACTTTTTGAATTCCAAAAATATACTTTATTCATTTAAAAAAATCTTTATGTACAAAGATAGTCACAAGAGCAGTTTGGTTCTGTACAGTTTTTGCACATGGAGAAATAATCTAACGTTGGAGTTTGAATTCCCTGACCCTTCCAACAAACAAACCCAATGTTTTCCTACTTACACAAGATACGATTATGCATATTTGAGGCACCGGGAGGATCCAATAACTAAATGGACTTTTATTGTACTTTGGCCAAAAGGTTTTAGATATTGGCCTTTCCCCTCTGCGCTTGCCCCAAGCTTTCATGTATCCCTCAGCACATAGTCCTGAACCTTGAAATGTGCCAGTCTGGCGAAGTCTAGGTAAGACCAACAGGTTTTAGGCAGTCCAAAGAGCATCTTTCACTATGTTGATAATCCTCCAGGCACACAGTTGATGTTTGTCCCGGTGTTCATCCCAGGGAACAGCCTCCAGAGCAGAGTGCTGCGTCATGGAGCTGCTTGAGATGAACCTTGACAAAAATCACTGCATCTCTCTCCAGACCTTCTCGGCAAAGACACATTCCAGAAGGAGATGTGTGACAGTCTCTACCTCCCTACAGTTGCTATGAGGGCAGCTTGTGATGATGCAGAGACTCCGGGCATACATAAAGAATCATACAGGTATTGCCCTTCTCACCACCAGCTAGGTCTTAATACTTGTTGGAAAGTTCTGGCAATGAGGCATTTTGCCAAATGCCTTTCACAGTCTGCTCAGGGAACCACTCGACAGGATCCACCCTCTCCTTTTTCCACAGGGTCTCGAGGATGCTGCATGTTGACCACTTCCTGATGGACTTGTGGTCAAAAGTGTTTTTCTTTGCAAATTTCTCCATGAAGGTTAGGTGGTACAGAAAGGTCCAATTACTTGGAGCGTTCCACAACAAATGAGGCCAGTCCTTTCCTTTGCAACAGGGAGGACAGGTGGAACCTCAGTACATACTGGCACGTGGGGTTTGCGTACCAAAGGTCTTCACACAGTTTGATGCAGCCACACACAAAGATAGCCATCAGGATGAGGGCAGCATTTGATATATTCTTTCCCCTGACTTATCCAGAGCATTGTACATTGTGTCCCTGCAAACCCAGTCCATCTTTGACCTCTAGGTGAAGTGGAAATTGGATTGGGTGACTGCAATGGCTCATGTTCGGGGGAATAGGTCAGACATGCACCAAGTACAACAATACAGAATGATGACCAGGTTTTCACCTGCAACGGAGATGGGGCAGTGCTCCCAAAAGCTGGTTTCTGCCTCACCTTGGCAATATGCGCAAGCCTTAGCTCCTCCAAACCATATTCCCAGCACCTTTAGGTAACCTGACTGTGAAGGTGGTAAAGGATTGGTCAACCCAGTTCTCAAATGGCCTTGTCTTTGCCTCAATTTACCTTGGCTCCTGAGGCCAGTTCAAACAGGTCACAGATGCTCATGAGTCTATGCACTTTGACCTATTGGACTCCATTGCCTGGAATAGTCACCCCTCTCAGGTTTACAACCTTCCTGTTGGACTTAGCAAAAGGCTCTACACAACATACATAGCAGGACAGAGTGGGCTGCCCTGTCTGACTCCAGATTTAGAGTCGTAGAAATGTACAGCACGGAAACAGACCCTTCAGTGCAACTCGTCCATGCCAATCACATAACCTAATTTAATCTTGTCCCATTTGTCAGCACTTGGCCCATATCCCTCTAAACCCTTCCTTTTCATATACTCATCCAGATGCCTTGTAAATGTTGTAATTGTAGCAGTCTCCACAACTTTGTCTAGCAGCTCATTCCATACATGCACCACCCTTTGCGTGAAAAGTTACCCCTTAGGTCCCTTTTAAATCTTTCCCTTCTCACCCTAAACCTATGTCTTCTAGTTCTGGACTCCTCCACCCCAGGGAAAAGGCCTTGGTTACTTGCCCTATCCATGCCCTTCACGATTTTATAAACCTCAATAAGATCACCCCTCAGCCTCCAAAGCTCCAGGGTAAACAGCCCCAGCCTATTCACCCTCTCTCTATAGCTCAAACCCTGCAACCCTTGCAACATCCTTGTAAATCTTTGATCTGGAAACTTTCTGATTCTGATCCACTGATTGAGACTGCACTAATGATGTTGGTGTAGATCAGTCAGATTCAACTGTGAATTCCCTCCCCAGAGCCCATTCAGGACAGCATGCCCCATATGTAGGTGTGTTATATCCTGTTAAAGGTTTTCTCCTGATCCAGGCTGATGAGAAAGCATTCATGGCCCTGTCCTGCACCTGAACGATCGTATCCCTGAGGAATGTGAGGCTCTCTGAGATCATCCTGCCCGGTACAGCACAGGTTTGGTTGGGATGAATCACTGATCCCAGAGCAGATCTGACCCGGTTGGCAATGATTCTCAACTCTTGTAACCAAGATTATGTATGCACCTCAGAGATATGCAGAGATGAAATAACACAATCTGTCTATGCAGGACCTTAATTTGTTTTATTACCATTTCTGTTCTCTCATTTCCAGTTTGCTGCTGTTTGCTTTCAGATTTGTCTTTGTTTGTCTAACAGCACTGACTAATAGCAAATATAACGAAGAAGAGTTCATAGACACACATAAGCAAACACTGACCAATTAACTGCTATACTCCCAAGAAAAAGGAGATTTTAATTTGCCTGCAAACTCTCAATGAGTTCTTCACTTAGTCTTATACCAAATAATTAAATGATAAAAAAATGTTTATTCTCTTTCCCTGCATTCACTTTCTAAAACATTATTTTTAAACAGCATGGATTGTAATAATTGCAACAGAATATGAGATAATTGCAGCACTGTTGAAAGGTATAAAGAGGAAGGAAAATGGGATATGGGTGCGAGGAAGGGGGAATGGAGAAGAGAGGGAAGGGAGGAGGCAAGAACTGATTTATTTTTTTAGAGCACATTTATGTATCTTGAGGCATGCGGATAAAAGAAAAATACAGCTGATGAAAAAGAAAAACACAGCAGATGCTGGACATGTGAAATAAAAACAACAAATGCTAGAGAAACTCAGCAGGTCTGGCAGCATCTGCAAAGAAGAAAAGTGAGTGGTTCAAGCCCAATGGCTCTTCTTGGATATGAAATGTTAACTCTTTCCACAGATATTACCAGACCTGCTGTGTTTCTCCAGCATTTCCTGTTTTTATCTGAGACATCTGAAATGCTTCACATCAAAACACAATATGATGAATGTTGGGTAATTGTTTCAATGATGCTTTTGAGAGATACAATTGGTCGGTCCTTTGGGAAATGGCCACTATCTTCCTCCAGTGATATTATGGCATCCTAGTCAACTAATATTTTCTCAATTTATTATCTCACCCAAAAGATGGCCAATCACTCCAATCATGTACTCTTTCGGTACTGCACTGAATTATCAGCATAGTTTACATGTTCAATCCTCTAACAGGACCTTTCTCACTGAGAGATCAGAGTGTAAGATTCACATATTCTTTTCATTCAGATCAATGAAGAGAGGCAAATATACCTCTGTGAACAGATCAATGCCTAGCTTATTTATGAACATTGACCCAAGGCTGTGATAATGAGAATGAACACTACTCATGACTGAAGAATGATTTTATGAGGGAAAAAAAATGAAGGATTAATTTTAGCATGCATCCTACATTACAAACAAAATTAGTTTCATACTTTAGCATCCAAATGACCAAAATTGATCCACGATGCTTCTGAATAATTTTTGTTTCATGACCATTTGAATAAGTATTTGATAGTAACTGTACTCTGTACGTAAATAAAAAGTTAGAAAGAACAACTGTCCTCTAATTTGGAAAAGACAAACGTAGTGAGTTAGAAACACCAACCTCGAGGATGACTTGGGACTTTTGATTGTGTGAGAGATGTCCTGTGGAGTCGGCAGAGATGGTGAAAATCAATTTCCCTCCATATGCTGTCAGCTGGAGTCAGAGAAACACAATACAGTTTTAAAATGTCCTCTCTTTTACTGATTAAAACAAGCACTTCAGATGTTTTTCTAGAACATTTCAAAATTTGAGAATAAAATTCAATTTAACCTCTGAACTGTTGTCCGTTTTCATATAGATCAGTCTACTGAAGCATTTGAATGTAAACTTATAATTTTATTGAATTATGCATCATACCAAGACAACACATCACATTTTAATAATTGAGACAATATAAAGATCTTGAACTGAAATTTGTGCAGTAATGTGTTAACAATTCTCAAACAATCACTTATACAGCACCATAAGAACTTAAAATCATCATTTAGTCTCCATTAACAATACTCCACCGAATCCTTGCAATTTCTGAATTATTAGCCATTTTTTTTACATGTGGAAAGAGGTGTGATTTTTAAACAATAGTTCAGAAATTTTAAAATTACTAATAAGCTCTAATAATAATTGCTCAGTTGACAGCTTGAGGGTTTGAGTGAACAGAGGTAATCATTTCATCATCACATTAAAAGAAAATAATATAATAATATGATGTAGGTTAAATGTAGAACCAAATGTTGGAGGAACAAGAACAAGCAGGCACAGATTTAAAGGGATTTGTGGGGGGTGAAGTGAGGAGCAACCTTTTCACTCAGTAAGCAGTCGGGGTACGGAATGCACTGCCTGGAAATGTGGTGAAGACTGGTTCAATTGAGGCATTCAAGAGTGTGTTAGATGATTATTTGGATAAAACTAATGTGGAGAGTATAGGGGAAAAGCAAGCAATTTGCATCAGAAAGTGATGCTCATTTAACAAACCAATGCAAGCACATTGGACTGAATAGCCTCTTTCTACACTGTGACACCTGTTATTCTGTGAAATTAACATACCTCAATCAGGAAACATGAAAGGTGACTCCCTGTCCTACCCAAATACTTGCTGACATTTACACACTCACACCTATACAAGGTTGCATCAACATGCTCATACCGTCACACTCACATTAATTCACACATACTCAGTGATGTGCTACTTTACACCTTGTTAAGTCAAGATATGATTACAAAAAGTACGTGGACAACATGAATACATACAGATAAAGAAGATTGATGCTGCATTGAAATGCCACTATAACTTGAACATATATTATTTTTCCTCATTGTAATTAGATGGACAAGGAAATAGAGAGGCAGAGGTATTTAGAGCAAAAGGACCAGACAAGTGATAACATGGTTTCCATGGGGAAGGTTGGGGAGTGATACTTGTATAAGGATCATAAGTGCAAGGAACAGAGTTCTGCCAGTTTGGAGGGATACAGAAAGCAATAAGATAGAATGGGGGCGGTACTGTAGATGAGGATTAGAATTATAAACTTGGGGTGTTGATGGACTCAGAACCAATTTAAGACAGCAAGTTAGGTGATAAGATCAGTCTGTTGTCTGCAGTTTGGACAAACTAAACCTCCCAAAGACAATCTTCTCTGAAGACGACTGGTAGAGAATCTAGGAAACCATCAGAATAGATAGATCGAGAGGAAAGTTATGTCTAAGGGTTTCAGCAATACCTGGACTGAGGTAAACATGAATGTAGATGGTCTTTGTGTTGAGATCAGGAGCTCATTTCAGGAGGGTGGTGGAATGGGATGCAAATTCACAAGCAACTTGGTTTAACCTTAGGCAGGAGAACAAGAGGGGTCATTCAATGTAAAATTTGTGGTCAAGGTGATGGCTTTAGTCTTCCCAATGTTTAACTTAAGAAATTGTAGCACTTCTAAGACTGGATGCTAGATAGTCAATCTAATATTACAGAGACAACAAATGCATACCACTTGGTATATTTGTGGAATCCAATCCCACGTCCTTGGATAATAATATCAAAGCACAGCAAGTTAGATAGAAACAGACCCTTCAGGACCTCCTGTGCTTACATAGCCATTGCAGGAGATCCTATGGTTACATAGGATAGAGAATAGAGAGAAAGGGTTGATTCTAAAAAGGAATCAGAGTAATTATTGTTTGAACGGGGGAATGACAACAATATGGAAAGGAAGGAAGATCACGCGCATAAGAGAAGGCATTTACAAAGGCAGCCAGAAGATAGCCAGGGAAAGAAAGCGGAGTTGTCAGCAATTTTGTAGGAACAGATGCCAGAAATTAGGAAATGGATCATCTCAGAGTAAATATCACAGGAAGAGAAAAACATAGAGTGGCACGAGTTCGTGGCTGGCATGAGGGAAGGCACGGCTGTATGATAGATTTGTTGAGCAAGGGGAAGAGGAGAAACACTAGAGGTTAATGATTGTTAGGAGCTTCTTACAATTTTGGGAGGTGGGAGTGGTGTGTAGAGTGGAGGAAAGAGACTAAAGTTACCTTTTTGCTCCAGGATGGTTTTGGTATTATGTACAGTTTTGGTACAACAGTAACTGAATTTTCATTCTTCAAAGGTAACGAATTATCTGAATTAAAGTAAGCGACAGAATATCTTCTTGGCAAATGACAATTTTCTTCTAATTCTTCATGATCTAAATATGTATTGTAAAATAAGGGCAATTCTTGGATTGCTGAGTGGACAGACCTTAGCAAAAGGATGTCCTGAAAAGTCATACCTTGCTGCAAAAACTTTGATTAGGGAAGAAGATACATGTGGGCAAATATTACAAGAATTTATTCTCCCATGTAGTGAAGTAATCTAATGGATCAAACATGAAGCCTGACCATATAGATAGGGCAGCAGCAGATCCCTGCCTTGAAGAGCTCTCACACAGTGAGAATGCCTGAAGGAATGCATGACAAACTAGAAAGAAAAAGAATAAGTGTTACGTTTTGATACAACTTGTAAATAAAATACAGTTTCTAATTTCCTACTTAGTGCATAAAGATACTTTCACTTAGCGGACCAATGCAAACACAGAAGGCTGAATGGGCTCCTTTTGTGTTTTAATAATTCTGTGAGGTGAAATCCAGTCAAGAGGAGTGCTGACTTTCTTTTCTGACTGAGTGCAAATGAAAGTCTAAACAGTGTCCCATTCACTTTTCACCAAGACTTTGAATATACCCCACCTCCCATCACCTTTCAGTACCATCGAGGACCAATAAAATTGCCTATCCCGCCACAAATTTCATGTCTGGACATTTTTAACCCTCAGGCCTCATTTGCAATCCACAGCTGAAAACCAACATTGTAGGTTCTCTCTTTTGGGAAATTACATTATGATATACTGGAACTTTAATGGTAAATGTGAGCCAAAAAAAATTGCTCTGCATTTCTTTAAAATAGCAAAAGTTAAAGTGGACCATCAGGTCAACCATTCCACTCGACAATTTTACAAAATAAAGTGCAAGAAGTCTGCACATTCTTAACTGGGAGATGTCTGCAAGCTTTTCTCAGGATGTTGACTCAGCATGTCTGAAATTTACAAAATAAACTAGAAATTAATCCTTTAATGAAATATCAAAACAAAAATGTTTTTGCAAACATTGCAAACTTCCTTAAACAGGATGTGGATATGCAGCACAGTCTACTGATATGTTTATTGATCTACTATGGTTAATAATTCAATTAGTTGTTTAGTCTTCACTATTTATTGTTACGAGAAGCAATTAAATCAAAAACATTTAACTACAAGATGGTGATGTAGTGGTATTGTCATTTGGCAAGTAACCAAGATGACCATCCATGCCTGTTCTCTGTGGAAAAGGATACTACTGACTCATAATGAGCATGTGTCTTCTGTCTACTATCCTGGAGGCTTAGAAATCCATATAAGGCCAGAAGGTCTTGTGCACATTCCTAGGACAGACAGTTCAATGGAATTCTGGAATACTATGCTGCATGAGTATGTAATATGTAGCAAGCTGAAGCACACAAGCAGAATATTTGTGAAATGGAGACTTATGTGCCTCCAATCTCTGTTTTTACTGCCCTTTATTTACCACCTCTAAGAACAAGAAGAGAGGGGTTATTATTGCTTTGTCGGCCTCAGGTTTACAGCAGTATTCCACATTGCTTGCCCAATTACATATTCCATACACATTGAAAGGACTATTCAAGCAGTGAAGGTAAACAGCCTGCAAAGTCAGTCCCAAATCCAGAACTATAGGGGTGTACATAACATGAAAGGAACTGGTGAAGCAATTTGCACCAATACTGAAGCATCTTATTTAAACAGAATTTCTGAAGAATCTGGCCACGCACAAAAGCACGTCTTTGATAATGCTGAGACAGGTTTCACCGGAGGTGCGGAGCACAAAGAACATAAAACTTCAAAGAGGAGATGGTCATGCCAAGATGTAAGTACACCAAAGATCATTTTACTCTTCTGCTAAGTTGAACTGCTGCATGGGATACAGGTTGAAGCCTTTAGTGGGGTACCAGTCAGAGACACTGAAGGCTCTAAAGTTTATTCCAAAGCATATTTGCCTGCAATTTGGTCTTCAAATAAGCAAGTCTGGATGACAGGACATTCTCTCAAGAATGGTAGCAAGAACAACAGAAAATAAAGAGTATGTCTCTAAAAGATTTGCATAACCTGGTGGATATGTGCATGTTTTGTTGATGAGAGCAGGTCAGACTGAGAGACCAGTTAATAAAGCACACAATATTCTGGCCTGACTGAGCCTGGAGGTTATGCTGACCCTCTATAAGACACTAGTTCAGCCTCAGCTGAAGTACTGCATTTGGTTTGAGCAGTACATTGTAGGTAAGGCATGCAGGAATCAGAAAAGATTGATGAGAACAGTTCCCAAGGGTGGGGAACTTCAGTTATGAGATAAACCAGAGAAGTCAGGGCTGTTTTCCTCAGAAAAGAGAAAGCCGAGAGGGTATGTGGTAAAGATATTCAAAGTCGTGAGCATTCTGCACAGAATAGGGGGAAATTGTTCTCATTAGTGAAGGAATTGGGAACAAGAGGGCACAGAGTTATTATAACTGGCAAACAAATAATGTGAGATAAAAATTTTCAGATAGCAAGGTACTAAAGTTTGGAAAGCACTGCCTGAGGGCATGGTAGAAATAGATTCAATTAAGAAATTGAAAATGAAATCAAAATAAATTTTTTAATAAAAGCAGAACATGCAGGATTTGGGAAGATGGGAAAATAGTACAAGATGCTTTAATTTAGAGGGTCAATGCAAACACAAAAGGCTGAATGGGCTCCTTCTGTGCTTTAATAATTCTGTGAGGCGAAATCCAGTCAAGACGAGTGCTGACTTTTTTCTCTGACTGAATGCAAATGGGAGAATTCTACACAGTGTCACATTCACGTTTCACCCAGACTTTGAATACACCCCATCTCCCATCAGCTTTAAGTACAATCAAGGACCAATAAAATTACCTCTACTGTCACAAGTTTCACGTGTAGATATTTTTTACCCTCAGGCCTCATTTATAATCCACAGCTGGATGTTCAACTGCATCAAAGTAAGTGAACTCACTGACAGTGTCTGGTTAAAATCACACAACAGTTAGCTCAAAGAGAGGGGCTTTCACATGGTCTTGAGGACTGACTATGCGTATACCATCATGGACTGAGGCAGTTCAAGAAAGGGACTTAACACCATGTTCTCAAGAGTAACCAGGGATGGGTAACAAATAATCTTTCCAGCAATACGGCATTCAACAAGGTTCCCCATGGGAGACGCACCAGGGAACACAGTCCCAGCCTGGTGAGATCTCATGGAATACAGGGAGAACTTGCCATTTGGATACAGAACTGGCTCAAAGGCAGAAGACAGAAGGTGGTGTTCGAGGGTTGTTTTTCAGACTGGAGGCCTGTGACCAGTGGAATGCCACAAGGATCAGTGCTGGGCCCTCTACGTTTTGTCATTTACATAAATGATTTGGGTGCGAGCATAAGAGGTACAGTTAGTAAGTTTGCAGATGACACCAAAATTGGAGGTGTAGTGGACAGCGAAGAGGGTTACCTCAGATTACAACAGGATCTGGACCAGATGGGCCAATGGGCTGAGAAGTGGCAGATGGAGTTTAATTCAGATAAATGCGAGGTGCTGCACTTTGGGAAAGCAAATCACAGCAGGACTTATACACTTAATGGTAAGGTCCAAGGGAGTGTTGCTGAACAAAGAGACCTTGGAGTGCAGGTTCATAGCTCCTTGAAAGTGGAGTCGCAGGTAGATAGAATAGTGAAGAAGGCGTTTGGTATGCTTTCCTTTATTGGTCAGAGTCTTGAGTACAGGGGTTGGGAGGTCATGTTGTGGCTGTACAGGACATTGGTTAGGCCACTGTTGGACTATTGTGTGCAATTCTGGTCTCCTTCCTATTGGAAAGATGTTGTGAAACTTGAAAGGGTTCAGAAAAGATTTACAAGGATGTTGTCAGGGTTGGAGGATCTGAGCTACAGGGGGAGGCTGAACAGGCTGGGACTGTTTTCCCTGGTGCGTCGGAGACTAAGGGGTGACCTTATAGAGGTTTACAAAATTATGAGGGGCATAGATAGGATAAATAGACAAAGTTTTTTCCCTGGGGTCGGGGAGACCAGAACTAGAGGGCATAGGCTTAGGGTGAGAGGGGAAAGATATAAAAGAGACCTAAGAGCAACTTTTTCATGCAGAGGGTGGTAAGTGTATGGAATGAGCTGCCAGAAGATGTGGTGGAGACTGGTACAATTGCAACATTTAAGAGGAATTTGGATGGGTATATGAATAGGAAGGGTTTGGAGGGATATGGGCCGGGTGCTGGCAGGTGGGACTAGATTGGGCTGGGATATCTGGTCAGCATGGACGAGTTGGACCGAAGAATCTGTTTCCATGCTGTACATCTTTATGACTCTATAATACCCACATCCAATGAATAAATATAAAAAGTAATAAAAGCAAAATACAGTGGATGCTGGAGATTTGTAAAACAGGAGGTGCTGGAGAAAGTGAGCAGGTTTGGCAGAATCTGTGGAGAGGGCAACAAAGTTAACTTTTCTAATTCTGACATGATTCTACTCAGAACTTAAAAAGGAATGTTGGGAAGAGCTCAAAGCAGCCTTGACTTTCTCGGTGAACTCTGAGAAACCTTCTGCTCCGCTTAGACGTACCCTTCAAAGGAAAGTTTACAGAGCAACGTCTGCCAAGTGGGATGGATCCTACCCTGTTCTTTGGAGTGCTGTCAATGTAATTCAATTTATATACACTTATACAGCCCTCAACTGATTTAGGAGGACTAACCCTATCACTTTATTTCTTTATTTTTCAGCTTAATACTAAGAAGGACTACACCATTTAACTTTTAACTTTATTTCTTTGTTTTTACATTATACTGAGAGTGACTATAATGTTTAACTTTTAACTTATTCCTTATTTCTTTCTACCTCATTCTTAGCTTGTTGTACGAGTGGGCGGCACGGTGGCACAGTGGTTAGCACTGCTGCCTCACAGCACCAGAGACCCGGGTTCAATTCCCACCTCAGGCAACTGTCTGTGTGGAGTTTGCACCCACAGTCCAAAAACGTGCAGGTTAGGTGAATTGGCCATGTTAAAATTGCCCATAGTGTTAGGTGAAGGGGTAAGTGTAGGGGAATGGGTTTGGGTGAGTTGCTCTTCGGAGGGTCGGTGTGGACTTGCTGGGCCAAAGGGCCTGTTTCCACACTGTAAGAAATCTAATCTAATTGACCTATACCTAAGATGGCACAGTGTGTAGTGGCATTGAAAACTTTTCTCTGTACTTTTGTACTTGAGTACACGTGACAATAAAGTCTAATCTCTAAGGCTAGAATTGCACAGGGTCACTGCCCCCACCCACTTTCTGCCTAGTCCGAAAAGTTTAAAGCCCAAGGAATTGGTTCCGATCAGCACTAAAAATAAACAGATGCTAAGCGAATTTGCCACCGAAGAGTTTCTAGTAGCCCGCAAAACTGTAAAGATATAGGCGATCCTGTTTAAATTTGTTTTCCCATTCTGAAATTTTGTAGGATATGGCTACCAAGACATGAATTACAGGTGCAATAATTCCAGAATTGCTGATCTTCCATTTTGACCAAAATAAATATTTCTGCGCTTGTATTTTCAGTTCATCAGGGGGGTGTCAGGAAGCCATACTGGATAAAATTCAGGTTCTGTACAATATTGCAGGTTTCTCTGTCTACCCCCTCTCCCCCAATCTCTGCTTAAACTTTTCTTTTTACGTTTCAATAACTGGAGCACTCGTTGAACACAAGCATTTTTTGGTTGTCAAAATGTACGTTTTTTTTTCCAAATAAGACGTATATAAAATAAATTGGGAGTTCAGCCACTTAGAAAATTCTGACTTTCCTGGTCTTGAATTTGTTTTAAGGTCAGCAACTGGAGGAAACTGATAAGGTGGGAGTGAGGCTGGGTGGGAGAGGTGGTGTGAACTGAAAGGCAGACGCTAGAGAGGTGAATACAGAAAAAAATGTTTAATTGTTGTTATATCCGTGACTGAATGCCCAGCTTCATTTTTCTCATTTCTTTAATATTCTTTAATGCAGACAAGGACTAAGGTTGCAAATTTCAACTTCAAGAGTAATTTGTCTTTTAACTTATACATTTAAATTTAAGTTGCCTTGAAGCCAGAAGGAACCTACCAAAAATCAAAATGTAGATCCCAAGGAAATTTGAGAAACAGCCCTCAGAATAAAAGAAACGTTGAGATCTCAATCTGCAGGTAGTGACCTACCTGTGTGCCTTATCATTTCTTCATGAAAAGCTGGATCTCGAGATGTCTGATCCTTCAAGCCTCTGCTTTACACAATAATACTGCATAGTTGACCTTCTATTTTCCAAATGTGCTGAATGATGTTCCCATTACCTTCGTGCCTAACCGTGATTGACTAATATTAAACACATGGCAGCAAAGGCTTAAGGCAGCCCACATGGCTTTGCCCAATTTAAAGCCTTTCAGTCACCAATTACTGGCCATTTAACCCGTCTTCAATTTTAAGCTTGACGGGATAGGTTTGGGGCAAGACCCATACAGTCTTGGAATCATACAGCAATGGAAACAGACCCTTTGGTCCAACCAGTCAATGCCAACTATAATCCCAAACTAAAGTCGTGCCACCTGCTGCTGCTTGGCTCATATCCTTCTAACCCTTTGCTATTCATTTACTTACCCAAATGTCTTTTAAATATTGTAGCTGCACCCACATTCACCACTTCCTTTGGAAGTTCATTTCACATACAAATCACTGTGTGTGAAAAAGTTGCCCCCATGTCTTTTTTAAATCTTTCTCCTCTCACCATGACAATATGTCCCCTATTCTTGAAATTCCCCACCCTAGGGAAAAGATACCTGTCATTCGCTTTATTTATATCCCTCATTATTTTATAAACCTCTATAAGGTCACCCCTCATCCTCCTACCTTCCAGTGAAAAAGGTTCCCGCCTATCCAGCCTCTCCTTATAACTCAAACCCTCCATTCTCGGCAACATTCTGGTAAGTCTTTTCCAAAACATCTCCAGCTTACTAATATCTTGCCTATAACAGGATGTTACAGTTCTGGTCACAGCACTCCAGAAGTGGACTCACCAATATAGTTTACAACGTCAACATGATGTCCCAACTCCTATACTGAAAGGTCTGAGCAATAAAAGCAAGCTTGTCAAACACCTTCTTAACTACCCTGTCTACATGTGATGCAAACTTCAAAGAATTATGTACATGAATCCCAAGGTCTCTCTGTGCTCCACCACTACTCAAGCCCTACTTTTGATTGAGTAAGTCGTCCCCTTGTTTGTTTTACCAAAATGCAAATCCTCGCATTTATCCAAAATAATTTCCAGCTGCCACTCCTAAGCACATTGATCCAACTAATCAAGAACTTTTTGTAATCTTAGGTATCCTTTGTCACCGTCCACTATACCACCAATTTTGGTGCCATCTGCATACTTACTAAACATGACTTTTGCATTCTCATTTAAGTCATTTATGTAAATGATAAGCAAAATGGATCCCGCACTGATCCCCGTGGAACTCCATTGGTGACGGGCCTGCATTGTGAAAAACGTCCCTCCACCATCACTCTCTGTCTTCTGCCACTCAGCCAATTTTGTATCCAATTGTCAAGCTCAAGCTGAATCCCATGTGAGCTAATTTTATTATTTAGTCTACCATGTGGAGCCTTGTCAAAGGCTTTACTAAGCTCTTTGACCGCTCTGCCCCCACCAATCTTCTTGGTTACTTCCTCAAAAAAATCAATCAAGTTTATGAGATCCGATTTTCCTCATACAAAATCATGCTAACTATCCTTAATGAGTCCTCACCTCCTCAACTGCATACAAATCTTATCTTTCAGAATCACCTCCAACATCTTATCCACAACCAAAGTCAGACTCGCAGATCTATAGTTCCCATGTTTCTCCTTACATCCTTTCTTAAACAAAGGCACAACATTAGCCACTCTCCAGTCAGCCAGCACCTCACCTGTAGTTATGGATGAGGCAAATATTTCTGCCAGGGCCTGGCAATTTCTTCTCTAACTTTCTGCAGCATTCTGGGATACATTGGATCAGGTCCCAGAGATTTATCCACCTTTATGTTCTTTAAGACGTCCTGAGCCTCCTCTTCTGTAATGTGAAATGCTTTCAAAACATCAATATTTATTTCCCGGAGGTCTCTAGCTTCTATTTCTTTCTCCACAGTAAAAACTGACACAAAATATTCATTTAATATCTCTCCCACCTCCTGAGGTTCAACACAAAGATGACCTCTTTGATCTTTAATGGGCCCAGCTCTTTCTCAAGTTGCTCTCTTGCTCCTAACATACTTGTAGAATCTCTTTAAATTATGCTTAACCTTATCTGTCAAGGTCATCTCATATCCCCTGTTTACCATCCTGACTTCAAACTTCAGCGTGCCCTTACACTCTTTATACTATTCAAGAGATTCATTTGAACCTAGTTGTCTATATTTATTATATGATTCTTTTTTATTCTTAGCTAGAGCCTCAATATCTTTATTCATTCATGATTCACTAGCCTTACCTTTCACACTAACAGGAACATAATGCCTCTGAACTCTCATTATTAGATTACTTACAGTGTGGAAACAGGCCCTTCGGCCCAACAAGGCCACACCGACCCGCCGAAGCGTAACCCACCCAGACCCATTCTCCTACATTTACCCCTTCACCTAACACTACGGGCAATTTAGCATGGCCAATTCACCTAACCTGCACATCTTTGGATTGTGGGAGGAAACCGGAGCACCCGGAGGAAACCCACGCAGACACGTGGAGAATGTGCAAACTAGACCCAAAATGTTCCCCTATTATCACTTCAATCATTTGCCTTGCCTTACTACCCAAGAGAAGGTCAAGTTTTCTTCCTTCTCTAGTAGGAACATTGACATATTGATAAAGAAAATCTTCTTGAACATAGTTAACAAGTACTTCACTATCCAAACCTTTAAAGAGGAAACCTCGCAGATCACTGTGTTCTTACCTTAGACGGGAAGGGAGGAGGCGACCTGCTGGGCAGAGCCCATTGCTACATTAGCACAATCCCTACCATCCAGCTCTGCCCTCACAGTGTTCTTATACATGACAGTGCAGCTTGCAGCATGGAAGTGGCAGGCAAAGACAATGTCCAACAAGACAGAAGCTAACTATTGTCTTTTGATGTTAATTGACATATCAGTCACAATATGGTCCTCTATTAATATCCTTGTGCAAGGATTTACCATCCATCAGAAACTGCGCTAGCTATACAAATACTGTGGCTACAACATCAGGTTAGAGCCTAGGAATACCATACCATATTGTATCATAACAGATGATATCTGCCAAAGCCTCTCCACCATTTTGAAAGCACAAGTCAGCAGTTTGATGGAATACTTTTCAATTACCTGGATGAATGCAAGTCCCACTACACTCAAGAAGCTCAGCACCATCAGGACAAAGCAGCCCTCTTATTTGTCACCTCACCCACCACCTGACAAGCTGACAGCCTCGAACCTGCTCCCAGGGCGAACAGTTTAATTGTTTCAGGGGTAACACCACACCACTCTCCACCAAATTAACAAAGAACTCCATCCCAGATCAAAAAAAAAGTGGGTGGCACGGTGGCACAGTGGTTAGCAGTGCTGCCTCACACTGCTGGAGACCTGGGTTCAATTCCCACCTCAGGCGACTGACTGTGGGGAGTTTGCACGTTCTCCCCGTGTCTACGTGGGCCCCCCTCCGGGTGCTCCATTTACTCCCACAGTCCAAAGATGTGCAGGTTAGGTGAATTGGCCATGCTAAATTGCCCATAGTGTTAGGTAAGGGGTATGGGTGGGTTGCGCTTCGGCGGGTCGGTGTGGACTTGTTGGGCCGAAGGGCCTGTTTCCACACTGTAATGTAATCTAAAAAAAACTCCCGCTGCTCTCAGGGGAAGTGAGCATTAGAATACTTTGTCGGAATGCTTACTGGGATCATGCATCGAGGGTGGGGGAGGGAGGCAAGGAGTAGGGAGTGAGTGAGAGAGAGAGAAGGAAACAGACAGAGATTGTGTGTGTGTGTGTGTGTGTGTGTGTGTGTGTGTGTGTGTGTGTGTGAGAGAGAGAGAGAGAGAGAGAGAGAGAGAGAGAGAGACACAGACTGATGGAGAGATAGAGAGAGAAAGACAGAGAGGGAGAGTTAGGGAGCAAAAGAAGGTGCAAATGCAGCAATGTTCAGTGAATGTTGGAGAGTTAGCAGGGCACTTTGTTAAGCAGAAGCTCAGTTGCTGGCTGCCTGAAGCTTCAACACTGAGCAATTTTACAAGAGAGGTTGTATGTGTGTGGAAGGGGGAAGGTGTGAAACTAGATCGAACCATTGGCGACCCTCAACTCTCCCCACCTCACTCATCCCCAAGTTATGCCTGACCCAAGTTCCATTTGAAAGGGGTTGGGGGGGGGGGGGGGCGTCGGGGGAGAGAGAATCTGTGAGTCTTGGACTCTCATTCTGAAACCCCAAATCCTTCAAAACCTCCAGCCGTTCACAGCATCCCAGCCCTTTGGGCACCTCTCAAAAAAAGGAGCTTTGACTTGTGCCAAGAGAAAACTTCCTGCTATTTTTTTTCCTCTTTGAAAATTTTTTGGGGAGAAATCCCATAGTTTGAATGTCTTTATTCACATTATGAAGTGATTTCCTAGCTGGAGATGAAAGTTAGAAGCCGTGACAGCATTTAAATAGCACTGAATTCAGCCACCGGGCCAGTGCTGTTATTTAATTCAGAAGCCCCTTAAAATATAAAATTTACTGTATTCTTTCATTGAAATATATGATTTAAAATTTTACTTAGACTGTGCTATCATTTACATTAGGTTAACTGCTATGTTTGTTTTGATTTTTAACTGATGTTTTTGGTGGTTTGCCCCAACCCTGTTTTTCCTATAGGTTCCATTATTTCTATTGCACGATTTTCCATAACAGAATGTCACACAGCAACACAACTACAGCATTATAGGAGAACTATCTGTACTTCTTAATTTTGTTTTGAAGTGAAGTTCTCTCCCAGTGGTTGGAGAATGGGAGGTGATTGCATGCTCTGTACCAATCAAAAGATAGCAATGATCATTAATCACTGTTAGCACAGATCTGCTAGACACTGCATTCTTGTAGCTGCAGAGGCACCCTTTTCCTCCATGCCATTTGACACTTGTGTACTAATTATAAGGAGAGACACAAATGGACAAATATATTATTATCTGGCGAGATTATTTCAATATCCATACTCAGTTCCACAAGCCCCTGTCTCGTGGGTTTTCTTTCAACATGTCTAATTATATGGGAACAACAGAGAAAAAAAATCTAATGGAACACTGAAGTCCTTATCTGCCTAAACAGGAGAAGATTGGAATGACATGGGCATTCATATGAGAAGTTTATGCTGCATTGCATTCAGCATTTGGTCAGCTGATTGTTTGACCTTTGGACTATCTCTATTCTCTAATGTTGTGCTTCTTTGAGATGCTTGATTGGCTCTCCCATGTGAAGCTGACCTTTAAGCCAACTGAATGCATAGTGGGAAAGGAAACCAGCAGAATAAGAAAAATAAACTTGCATGCTGTGTCCTGAACTAGGAGAAGAGATTAAATCCTGCAATTATTAAAGCTGTGAAGCCTGTAAAAAGATATTATGCCATAGACAGGATTATGAGTAATAAGCAGCACCTTGCAATTACAACTAATATCAACGGAAACGCCAATTGGTCAGCTCCATTTTGTGATAACTGTGCATGGCACAAGCAGTGGACATTGTGTATATATTCTTTAAAGCACAGCAAACTTTTAAGTTCACTTTCAACTCAGTAACGAATCAGACACCGAGTGAGGTGTCCTTTAGGTTTCGATGAAAATAATATTTTGTGAAATGATGGGTTGTGAGTTGCTCCGAAAGGGACATTTTGCATTTTTCAAGTGGATTGCACTAAATATATTCAGTCAGATAAAAGTAAATGTCTGTAGCTATCCATGCAGACATGCCACACACTGCTGTCATTCTCGTCAATCTAAAGATGATAGCTAATGTTCGAGGTTTGGATGAAACTGCTGGAGTGTGCATTAAGCTAGAATCTCAAAAGATAGGTTATCTATCATCATAATAGCCTATTACTGATAATAGGCTGCTACTCATCCAAGAGACAGTATACATATATAAATATACATGTATATAATTGCTATGGTCTCTTTCACTGTGATTTGGCTTGCTCTCAGTCATTACACTTCCAATTTTAAGCTAATTTATAAAATATTAATCACTGTTTGTGTGCCACATGAATGTGAATGATATTCCCTTACATTCCAAAAAAGAATATTAATACTTGCAAAATAATTTGTTACCCCTTCCTGTAAGTATCAAACAAAATAGAAAAGTCATTAAAGCTGCAGTACTATCCCCACATGAAGTGTGTTATTTTTTCTTCTTGATTATTATCTATCATTTTGTATGATTTAATGACAGGTATTAAGCAGCTAATATAACATCTTTCACATAATCATGTGAAAATAAATATGCTCAAATATGTTACACATTTTTCTGGAAAAAAATGATTAAATTATTAATTTGACTTGGAAAAGTAAGTGAACTAGTTGACAAAACTTGACTTAATTTATTCAATACTTAGCTAATTAGTCATCATTTCCATAATGAATTGACCATGAAAATTCTACTGACTTAGTTATACAAGGAAATCTTTCAGTTTTTGCAAAGCTTTCCAGACCCCAAATGCATTCCCAGCTCAGTGCATCATGAGTATATTGGAATTAAAATCATTGATTCACTACTGTCTTCATATTATGGATTTCTAGGACACACGTTATAATCAGGTTAGCCCATTTTACAGAGTATCTGCCCACTTAATATTGCACATCAATTTCTAGCATGTAATATCTAGAACATGAAGTGTGCCTATGAATAGGCAGGAAATTCATTTAAATATTGAAGCATAAGCAGACTATTCTGCATGACAGACCCCAAATTTGAGTACAGAAAACATTCTTCTCATAAATATTCATCATGTTATGCAACATATAACCATTGCTGACAAAAGTTATAAGCTTCCGAAGCAGTTTGCCTTTCTTATGAGGACAAACACAAGAACGTTGAATGCCAAGTGTCAAATGATCACCACAGTTTATACTGCAGGAGAAAAAGGAGTTGATTGGTTGGCATATCGACTCAGATTTGAATTACCTGGGAACTTGAGAACCCTATAGTTCCCCATTGCTTTTTGTCATGGCAACATCTGTGAAATGTTGGAATGATTTGAAGTTAGGCATTCTTATGTTTTCCTGATGGATGCAAGATATAAAAATTCACTAACGTCTCTCCTTTCAGCAATATTTCACTTATAAACATCTGGGAGGGAAGGTAACACAAAATATATTGATGAAGAACACAGTGATGTTATGGCCAACATATCTTAGGCACATCACAATTTTTTTATTTTCGACCAGAGTTTGACTGTATAGGTCTTTACTTTTATTGCAATATTCTTTCCCAGTGGAGACAGATTGGGCTGTGTGCTCCACTATTGCTTTCACGAGATTATAAAAATAAGAACAGGAATAGTCCATTCACCCATCAAACCTGTGCCATCACTCAAAAGGATTACAGCTGATTTGATTGTGTGTGCCTTACCAGCACTTTCTTGCCCACGCCCAGTTAACCTTTACACTCTTATTTGTAAAAAAATCTGTATAACTCAGCCTTGAATGTATTCAATGACCTAACCTGCACCGTGAGAGAGTTCCAAAATCAAAATTGCTCCTCAATACCATTTTAAATGCCCATCATTTTAAAATTGTGCACCTTACCCCACCCCATCCATGAGAGAGAACATCCATTCCTGGCACATCCTCTCAGTATTTTATGTGTTTCAATAAGGGTTTATTAGAATCAGTTCTCATTCTTCTAAACTCCAATGATCATAGGCTGAACCCACTCTTTCTTTTTTCATAAGATTATCTCAGGAATTAACATACTAAATCACTTTTGAACAACTTGCAATGCAAGTATAACCTTCCCAATGTGAGAAATCAAAACTGTACAGAGTACTCTAGGTGTGATCACAATAATATCCTCTAGAGTTGCAGCAATGTTTCCTTATCTTTATACTCCACCCCTTGCAATATAAGCCAACTTCCCACTGGCCTTCCTAATTACCACCTGTACCTCCTTGCTGTTCCATAATTGCATCCACAGGTACCTACAGCTCATTCCAGCAAATGATTACAACCAGCTAGCAAACCAGATGACATGAATAAGTGAAAGCCTGACTATTGATAATGAGACTGTCAGAGCCCACATGTTGCAATACCTGGACAATATTCTCACTGAAGTTGGAATGTGGCAGGTAATATTCACATGTCACAGCGCCAGACATCGACCACTTGCAAAAATAGAGTTGAACCATCCTTTAACATTCTGCGAAATCAAATGCAGCCAAAACTTTGCAAAAACAACACAGCAACTGACCGCAATCTCTTCATGCTAAATAACAGCTGGTCTTTCCTGCAATGCTCACATTTCACTCGCAAAGAAAAAAAAGATCGTTTTCTCAAAAACCTTCAAACGACAATATCAGGATTTGAGGGATACCGAATGATGGGAGCTATGTCAAGAAAATCAACAGCCAACACAGCCTGACTGGTTGTACTTATTGAATTTCCATGAACCATACATGCAGGCAATGTCACCCACCACTTAAACATTATGGAGAACTGCCTTAACAGCAGAAAATCAGACAGAGTTGTTATTCTGCATAATTAATGGTTGACCTGAAATTCATATACTCTTGAAATAGTTCAAAGCTCTAATAAGAGAGTTGACATTCTGAGAAATGTGTATTTATTATAATGATAGAGAAAGAATGGTCATATAATCCCTACAGTGTGGAAGCATCCCATCAAGTCCTCTCCTCCAAAGAGCATCCCACCCTTTCCTACCCCATCCCTGTAACCCTGTAACCCTTCCCATAACTAATCCACCTTGCCTGCACATTATGGGCAATTTAGCATGGCTCATCCATTGAGCCTGCACAACTTTAGACTGGCAGAGGAAACGGGATCACAGGTAGAATTTGCAAACTCTACACAGACAGTCGCACAAAGGTGGAATCGACCTGGGTCCCTAGCGCTGTGAGGCAGCAGTGCTAATGATTAGGCCACCATTCAGTTCACGGTCCTCTTACTTGGCTTTGGATTGTACAGGGCATTTACTTAAGTGCATAGCCTCTTCTATTCTTTTTTAAGGCTGCGTACACACACACACTCACTCCAACATAGACACACACACACACAGTATCTCAGTGAAGCCAACTTTTGCATAGACTGTGCAGGATGTACAGGGAAAATTGAAGTTGATGAAGCAGAGCTTTGTTGAAAGAAGTTAAAAGGAAGTCGCAGGAGATATTATTAATGGAGATGCTAGAATTCAAAAAGTTTAAAAACTAGCATAAAGACACTTCATCTGAATGCTTCTAGCATTCAAAACATGGTAGATGAGTTAACAGCACAAATCATCGCAAATGTATAGGATTTAGTAGCCATTATGGAGACATGGTTGCAGGATGGTCATGGAATATTGTGTGCAATTCTGGTCTCCTTCCTATTGGAATGATGTTCTGAAACTTGAAAGAGTTCAGAAACGATTTACAAGGATGTTGCCAGGGTTGGTGGATTTGAGCTACAGGGAGAGGTTGAATAGGCTGGGACTGTTTTCCCTGGAGCGTTGGAGGCTGAGGGGTGACCTCATAGAGGTTTATAAAATCATGGATAGGATGAATATACAAGGTCATTTCCCTGGGATGAGGGAGTGCAGAACTAGGGGGCATAGGTTTAGGGTGAGAGGGGAAAGATATAAAAGGGACCTATGGGGACTGAAGTTAATTAGGTTGATTCCGGAGTTGGGGGGGGTTGGCTTATGAGAGACTGAGTAAACTGGGGTTATGTTCATTGGAATTCAGAAGAATGAAGGGGGAATCTTACAGAAACATGCAAAATTATGAAGGGAATAGATAAGATAGAAACATGGAGGTTGTTTCCATTGGTGGGTGAAACTAGAACAAGAGGGCAAAGCCTCAAACTTAGGAGGAGCAGATATAGCAGATGAATTGTGAAGGAACTTCTTCACCCCAAAGGGTAGTGAATCTGAGGAATTCCCTGCCCAGTAAAGTGACTGAGGCTTCCCCGTTGAATCTTTTTAAAGCTAAGATAAATAATTCTTTGAACAGTAGAGGAATTAATGGTTATGGTGAGGGAGGTGGAGGTTTTTTTTAAGATTAGATTACTTACAGTGTGGAAACAGACCCTTTGGCCCAACAAGTTCACACCCATTCCCCTAACACGACAGGCAATTTAGCATGGCCAATTCACCTAACCTGCACATTTTTGACTATGGAAGGAAACCAGAGCAAACCCACACAGACACAGGGAGAATGTGCAAACTCCACACAGTCAGTCACCTGAGGCAGGAATTGAACCCAGGTCTCTGGCACTGTGAGGTAGCCACAAAGCGTTCAGCTGTGATCTTATTGAATGGTGGGACAGGCTGAAAGGGCCAGATGGCCTACTCCTGCTCCTAGTTCTTATATTCTTATGAGCAGAGATTTCAAGAAAATTCCACAGCAGAGAGATATAAATGGCAGTAAGCAAAAAGATCACAGTAACCTTGGCTGAGCCCTACTGCAAGGGAAGGATCAAATTACTTCCATGATGACACCTGTAGGAGCAGTTGCAGCCAAAGAACAGTTTAAAATACTGAGAAACTTTAAAATTAGATACCTTTCGGGCCAAATATGCACTTGGTGCACTCCAGTAATACTGTCGACCTTTATCTTCATTTATGATCACCTGCTGCTGTCTAACCAAGAACCCCTGCCTCGGCAGGATATTTGAAATACCTTCTAAATCCGCGAGGAACCAATCAAACATGTCGGTCACCTAAAAAAGCAAAATTTAAGGAAAAAATGTGTTATTTACTTATATCAAATTTGGCCAGATATCTTACTGCTAGCATGTACCTTACATCGATAAACATATTTGAACATTACTGCATTTGTAATTTATAAAAATTTCACAGTATAACATGGTGATCAAACACACCTCTCTAAAAATCTATGTCCTGAGGTTCTGCAAGGGTTTTACCATTCCCCAGTGTTCACTTTACTCAAACCCCAAATCCTCCAGATAAAAAAAAGCCATAATTTGCTGTAAACAGCTGTCTCCCCTTGTCTGCTTACATCAGTCCTTTTCCAAAGTTAAAGGGAACATACTCATGGAAATTCAAAGCCCTTTACGTCTTCATTTACACTTTATTTTTATCCAGGTCATTTCACCCTCCCCAAGGATTTCAATTGCCATGTGTATTGAGGGTTAGTGTGATGTAGTGAGTTTATCAGCCTGAGCTGAATATCTAGGGAAGAGAAAAGAAGGCATTCCCTTATTGACCTGCTTAGGAATATTACTAGACAGCTCTAGAGCTGGTCAAGACTGAAACCTGGGCCGTTTGGCTCTAAGGTAAAGGCACAACTGCTGCACCACAACAACCTCCTAGGGAGAGTAGTAAATCTATCACAGATGATATCCTTTAGTTGATTGAGGATGAATTAACACTGATGGATGTTGAGTTTCCAATTAGGTTCACTCAATTTACAGGAGTTAATCGGTCAAACCTAATTGGCAATGTGGTATTGCTCTCAAACATGTCTTACTGATATGATTTGCACAGAGAAAATTATAGCAATATTTCTCTAAGATCAATTACTACCAGTCACATGTCTAAAGAAGCCCTGGTCACAGCACCAATAATTTTCTAGCTCTGTAAAACTCAACCATGATTTCCCAAAATCCATGGTTAATGGATAAGCTCTCTGACTTTAGTGTAAGCACAAAACATTAACCCACATCCTCAACAGCAGTAAACCATAGATATTAGACAAATGTTATCTTGTCACTTGATAGCACTTACATTATCATATCTCCATTGACAGCTTTCGCAGACACTAGATACTCCTGAACAGAAACACCTTTCACAACCATAGTAATTCTCTGAGCGCAAGTTGAAGAACCCTGTTTTACACTGGGCACAATTTTCTCCTTCGGTATTGGCCTGGAAATTACATCAATCATAAATCATGTTAACTATTATGATTAATTAATAAAGTTATTCAGATACTAGAAGGCACACTTCATTCTAGGAAAAAAAAGGGAGATATTCTTTGACTCAGATACCTTAATATCACAATATAACACTAGAGTCCCACTTAACACTTATGATTCTAACTGACAGTAACACTGGACAAAGTCATAACCGAGAGTGAGACCAGGCCTGATAGATCAGAAACGTTATTTTTGCAACTTGGTTACTGTAATGGATGATTTCAAATATCGTCATAAGGCTGTTGAAAGTTTATTACACAGGATAAGAAAAGCAAGATTCAACGTTTTTCCTACAAACATCCTTGAACTATAACCCAGAGAAGTATAACTCCTATCTCAACTGTAAGATTTCTTATTCAACTGACTCTTTCCAGTTTTGCTGACATAAAGCCTTCTTTCCAGCTCTGAGATCTAGAGACTGCTTTTCAGTTCCAACAGCTTGGACTTTCTAACTGCTTTAAAACAAAACAAGTCATTCACTTTCACAGAAAGGAAAGCAAAATCTATTTTACCTTAACTTTAAAATCCAAATTCCCAATCAACAGTAATATAAACCTTTATCACAAAAGATAATTTTGAAGTGTCCCTCAAATTACAATCCAAATGTTAAATTGATAAAAGGATGCAATTGTTCAAAGAGGATTAATATACACAGCATGATTTCCCTCTTGGCTGTTATTAGAATGTTAAAAAAAAACAGAACTGTTGGCTAGTGACATATAACTAAATTAGTCATTACTTAAAGCTAATAGGATCTAACGCCAGAAGTCTCTTGCAAGTTATTTAAGTTCTCAAGCAATCACTGAGGTAGTGACCACAATGATTTGTTCACCATACTCCATGGCAGAGTACCCTTTAATGAAGCTGGTGCATAGCAACTAGGGACCCCACTGTCAAGTTACCTTCATCTCGATTAAGTTAGTGGGAGGAAGGGACATGAATAATGATCCTCCTCTTCCTCAAAAAGGCCCTTAAGTGGGCAATCAATACCCATTTAGGGATCTCATTTTGCTGTTACATTCAACCTGATCAAAGAGCCCAACACTGGGAAGGGGAGCCCATTGATAGACACCCTTACCACTAGCTGCATGGTTCTTCAAATCCTCCTCTCCCACAAGTCTCACCTTGCTGTGCTGTTCTTGCCATCATTCACCCAAGCCTAGGCACCTCCTTGATTCAAGGTCTCAGATTGCTCTACAACCAACAGCAGCAACCAACTCAACTGTGGCACTGTTGAGTATAGAAAGGCTTATAGCATCTTACAGATCAGCACCTCTTAACAGGCAGGAATTTCATCCCTGGGGTCCTTGATCCAAGTGGAAGGCCTACTGTTGGCCTACCAAGAGTCTGAATGACACAGCATTGTGATGAGCCTTCCCCCCCAAAGAAAATGCAATGGTCTCGCCAGATCACTATCCAACAGTCAAAACTCCCTCCACCTCCATGAGATTTTGTCCAATTTTTCAGTTGACATTTTCAGTGAAACAGTATCCCACTCTACCAACAAAAGTCATGGAATTTAAATCAGAAATTTTGAATGTATAGAAGAAGTCTTATGCCTTACTTCCATATATTGATATGCTGTTTGTGTGAAATTGGTTCTCCAAAGCAACTCATTGGTTGGCTCCTCCAGCTTGTGCCAACATCACCACAAATGTAGGGAATAGTGGATTAGAAATCAAACATGAAATTATTCTAGTCAATGTTACCAAAGATAATCCCCACAGAAACAAAAAATAATTAATTGGGTATCTCACATGAATGATGTTTTTTAAGTTGCTCAGAGTAGAATTACCAACCTTTTCAGTTACCAACATTTTATGAATATTCAACTTTCAAAAACACAGTGAAAGTCCATGCACTTCGAACATATTTAGCTGACGAACAGTGAATGATATTTTGATGAAATAAACTGCATTTTCTGTTTTCCTGTCTTTATTTACAAATACATTAAAGTGATGATTTAATTATGGAAAAACAATATGCTACCTTGCAAACACAAGGCTCAATGCATGGGTCAGCATTCAGGCTTCCATCAATATTACAGGTACATGGGACGCAGTCTGGATATCCAGTGAAACCAAATGCACATCTGTCACATTTATCTCCACCATAACCAGCCTTGCAGTGGCAGGACCCAGGAAGCAGACCTAGAATGATAATAAGGATTTGCAAAGTCAAAATCCAAATAATCCTCATAGTTGCAAAATAGAAATGTGATTGATATTTCATAAGGACATTACCTCCTTCAATGTGCTTGATATCCTTAATACATTTATTATGAAAGGACCCAATTAGATTGCACAGACAAGGTATGCATGGATTTGGTTCATACGGAGAAACCTGGAAAAAGATGTGAAAGCTTGATAAAGGAAAGCAAGTACATATTGCTTTGCTATAATATGATATCATGATTTTTGATTTGTATTACAGTACACCATAATGCATTTTCATAGATAAAATGAACCAAATCCCCTACCCAAAATTTGACAATGCTGGGCTGGGTCAATTGACATTAAGAATGCCTCCCTCCCTGTCCCACAGTCCTGCAAGCAAATATGACAGAATTTGCTGAACATGCTCCCAGTTGGACTACTACCCCACCTGCTGTCACTAATAAATGAAACTAAGGGCTTAAGTTAGCAGGAGGGCAGGAAGTCTGTCCACACAGCTATCTGTCACAGACTTAACAGGGACAAAGTGGAGAAGACAATAGGGTTCCAATCCTGCACACTCCTACCCAATTAAATACTCAAATTCAACTCAGGTATGGACATTAGTGATGTATGACCAACCCGTGTCACTACTCATCATGGGGCATGATGGCTCGGTGGTTAACACTGCTGCCTCACAGTAGCAATCCCACCCATGATATGACCGCCTGTGTGGAGTCTGCGCATCTTCTCTGTTTCTCTGTGTGTTTGCTCTGGGTGCTCTGGTTTCCTCCCACAGTTCAAAGATGTTTAGATGAGGTGGGTTGGCCTCACTAAATTGTTCATAGTGTGCAGGAATGTGCAGGCTAGGTGGGTCAGCCATGGGAAATACAGGTTTATAGAAATAGGATAGTGGACTGAGTCTGGATGAGATGCTCTTCGGATGGTTAATGTGGACTCAATGGGCTGAAGTCCCACATTGCATGGCACTTGATTTAGTCTAGCCTTCTCCATGAAACTGTTTGGGTTATCCACCAGTTCTTAAGTGAGTGAGACCCCCATCATCCCTCCAGCCCCACATTGTAGGGGTTCCATGTTGTATGGGTTCGCTATACAATTACTCACTATAGTGCACATTCACAGTTCCTTGAAAGTGGAGTCTCAGGTGGACAGGATATATGAAGAAAGCATTTAGTATGCTTTCCTTTACTGGTCAGAGCATTGAGTATAGGCGTTTGAGAGGTCATGTTGTGGCTGTACTGGCCATTTTTGAAACACACCTCGATTATCTGGCATTTGATTATCTGAATATCAAATTATCCAGCAAGATCGAACGTCCTACTATGTTATCCAGCATTCGATTATCCGGTATTCGATTAACTGAACTAAATACTCTCTGCCCATGTCCTTCGAATAATCGAGGTTCCTCTGTATTGTGTGCAATTCTGGTCTCCCTCCTATCGGAAAGATGTTGCGAAACTTGAAAGGGTTCAGAAAAGATTTACAAGGATGTTGCCACGTTGGAGGGTTTGAGCTATAGGGAGAGTCTGGGGCTATTTTGCTGGAACATTGGAGGCTGGGGGGGGAGGGGGGGGGTAGGACCTTACAAAGATTGATATAATCATCAGGGGCATGGATAGGGTAAATAGACACGGTCTTTTCCCTGGGGTGGGGTGAGTTCAGAATTAGAGGGCATAGGTTTAAGGTGAGAGGGGAAAGATATAAAAGGGACCTAAGGGGCAACCTTTTCACACAGAGGGTGATACGCATATGGAATGAGTTGCCAGAGGAAGTAGTGGAGGCTAGTACACTTACAACATTTAAAAGGCATCTGGGTGACTACATGAATAGGAAAGGTTTAGAGGAATATGGGCCAAGTACTTGCAAATTAGCTTGGGATATCTGGTCGGCCTGGATGAGTTGAATTGAAGCACTTGCTTCTATGCTATACATCTCGATGACTCTATGTACATTTGTAGCCATCTTTCCACCATGGTTAGGATATACACAGCCTGCTTAGTATAGCATGGTACAGGAAAAGCATTTGATCATCTAACATATTTGTTTATTGCACAATAGCAACTATGAACTCGGACATATATTGTTAGTGAGACTATGAGGAAGATCCAAATGATAGTTGTAGCTCCCTCAAGATCATTAACTGTTCTCCTACAAATTCCATATGGCATCACTATACTGGATTTTGCCAGCATTATCCATTTCAGACCCATTCAGACTTCCACAATGATCCAAACATGACCCCAAACCTCTGTGCTCTACACTTAACCAGCAATTCCAAAGGAGGTATAGAGAAACAGGAGGAATGGAAACTCTGGGTCATGATCTTAGATAAGGAAAGTTCACAAAACTCCACATTTCTGCCCATTGATTTCAAGGGGCAAGACACTGTAGGTACCATGAATTTCTGGAGGGGGAGGCCCACTGGGCACCACAAGTCTTGGACTTTACTTCTCATTTAAAAATATAGGGAAGTTACGGTGAACAAAAGGCACTGAATCCAATCCCATAACTTTGTTGAGATAATAACACAAATTAATACATAAGTCAATTCTGTTAATTTCTGAACAATATAGCTTTAAAATCTAAATTAAAATTTCAATTAGAGTAAAAGGAGTGTTTTTCTTCTCCATGATGTTAAATACTACTGATTTTGAACAATGCACACAATCAGTTTTCATTGATTTCCATAACCAACTGTTGTTATAAAAACTTAATGATGATCGCAAATGGATGATGACAGTTAGTTTTGCGTACTATTTACAGATGCTCCACCTGTAAAAGTATTATTGTAAAACAAAAGTTTCTGTAATGCAAATTTAAACATATTATTGTGTTAGTCCTCAGATTTGAGAGAAAACAACAAAGCAGAAGAAGTTCCTTTATTACCGTACCCATTCTGGTCTGAAATATTCATCAATGCAGGTCTCACAGTTTATCCCTGTTGTATTGTTCACACAATCAATGCATACACCACCACCAATGTATTCTCCCTTTATATTTAAACTCTGGCTCCTATTTGCTACATTCTCATCGTAGTAACAATCTTTAGCTTTTCCATGGCAATTACATTCTGAAATGACAAAAGTTGATAAATGATAAGACAAAATAACGTCACAAAATTTCACTTAAAATGATTCTTCATTCAATTGGGGTGTACTTATTGAGCATGATTTTTCTTCCTTCAACTTGTAGAACACTTTCTCTTGGGCCATGAATTCCCTCTAAACAATGTACAGACACAAAAGCACAAAGCAGAGAAACTCCCAACAGCCTAGTCACAGGCACGTGCGGCTAGGTGGTATCAGGTTATTAAGCTTCAAGTCTTTCCTCGCCTCATTTGAGAAATATGTTCCTTCTCTTCAACAAAAACTTTATTAAGACTAAAATCCTTTGCATGAACAATTATGATAAGAATTATACCATTTGTTTTCCTAAATGCATGGTGGCTCAGTGGTTAGCACTGCTACCTCACAGCACCAGGGACCTGGGTTTGATTCCAGCCTTGGATAACTAGCTGTGTGGACTTTGCACATTCTCCCTGTATCTGTGTGGGTGTGTTCTGGTTTCCTCCCACAATCCAAATATGCGCAGGTAATTGAATTGGCTATGCTAAATTGCCCACAGTGTTCAGGGATATGTAGGTTAGGTGCATTAGTCATAATCTGGATTTTCAATTTCTGTTATTTATAGAGTTCTGTAAGATCAGTTTTGAATGACCTCCTTCCAGATTTAAAGATTTCATTTTTAATCTGCTTCATGATTTGCCCCTCTACCTTTGGGATACTTTATTTATACTTTGGATACCAGAAATTGATCCAGTATTCTAAGGCATGCCCATATCCTTTAGATTGTAGACATGTTCATCGTTGAGCCTTTCAATGAGATAGCATGTGTTTCAATGTGAAGTGTTGCATATGCATGCAAATTCTTGTGCTGCAAATTTAACTACTTCCAATGCCATGCTACATCTCCATCTTGTGATTTTTTTTGTATTTGTCTATCACACTTTTCTGTCACATTTAACTTGATGGGCAATGAAATTAAACTTGTGTTGTCGCTCAAATGGATAATAATTCAATAATAGCTTCCTCGATCCAACTAAACTGCAATAGCTATAGGCCGAATTCCCCATAACAGCCTCCATGCTCCAACCACGTATCACTGCTCCATCATTCCTTGTCATTCATGACTATTTACCTCCGAATATAGTCGAAAAGTGTGGTGCTGGAAAAGCACAGCAGGTCAGGTATCATCTGAGGAGCAGGAGAGATGACATTTCGGGCATAATCCCTACATCAGGAATCAGGGCTTATGTCTGAAACATCGACTCTCCTGCTTCTCGGATGCTGCCTGACCAGCTGTGCTTTTCCAGTGCCACACTTTTCGACTCTAATCTCCAGCATCTGTAGTTCTCACTTTCTCTCTATCTCCAATAATAGTTCCAAATGGTGTCTGATTTGCAGAGCAAAATTATCAGCCATGCAGCAAACAACAATCAACAGGGGCCTCCATGCACGCTGCATTGCAAGAAATCAACAGAGCCATGCACAAGTCTGAACCGTTGTGTGGAAACTTCAATGATATGCCATACCAGACGAGGGCTGTAGTTGGCCCTCGGATCTAATTACAATGGAGTTTTTGCAGCCAGACTTGCACTCGTAATAGTGTCACGAGCCAAACGTGCAGGAGATAACGATCATCTCTGAGCAGACAACTTAGCACTTGCTGTGCAGAACCAAAGAGTGTAGAATGGACAATAAGCATGCCAGAATGAACATCACAGCAGCTGGCGGAAAATCAGGGACAGACTTTATGATGTGTCACTGATCTTCATACACCAGCAATTCATGAAGGCAGTCCCATGCTGTGAAGATGTCTGCAGGACTGGAAAGCCTCTCAAGCTTGTTCCAGCATTCAATCAAATCATAGCTGATCTGTGCAGGAAATTCATCTACCTAGCTTTAGAATCTTATTTTGAGTGTGTGTTTATGGGGAAAAGAACATTTTTGAAGTGATTAAATGATTGATTTACCTTTTCTTTCAAATGTTTATATATTAGATGCTCTTGAGTAATCAATCAGGATTTATCATTTCCTTAAGTCCTTAGTAATTCTCCCTGCTAGTTTTTGCTTGCTTTTCTTATTCTTGATTCATGGGTTCTTAGCATGGGGGTGGAAGTTGACCAGGTAATGGGGGAGAGTTACTAGACGGCCAGGCAGAGCCAGTACTGACTGTCCACCACAAGCTCTGTTCATTGCCATATCTTGTTGCTCTCTACATAATTCTACAGGAAAATGGTTTGGCCAACACACAGGGTGCTCAGAGTCAGTGTCAGTTTGAAGCTTAGAATTCTAGGACAATGTAGGGGATCACTACACAACAGGAACACCCTTTTGATAATTGTAGCGACCTCCTGACTGCTAAAACATATAGATTGCTAATTTGACCAAACAGCAAGGGATGCTGGGTACACTGGCCAAGTAAAACTCTGAACTGACAAAACCTATACACCGGACACAGTACAAACACAATCACCAGGTGCTAACAATTAGCAAATGTAAAAGGGGAATGTTTTCCTGCCCAGACACAGCCCCAACAACTTAGACACTAAACAAAGTAGAGCCCAGACAGGAAGGCACCGAGTCCTACTACACAAAGCAACTAACAGTAACAAGCCATCCAAGTGATTGACAATGTTTCAAACTATTAACTGTAGCTCCCCGCTTGGCTAGAACTATAGGAAGTTCCAGAAAATCATCAAAAGGGTATAAAATGAGGGTATGCATGCAGACTACTCTCTTGAATCTTCTGGAAGCCTTCTGAGGAGACCAGCATGGCAACAAGCAGAGACTAGCTGACCATCCAGAGGGAGAGAGACAGGAAGAAAGCAGCTTCATAGGCTTAGAGACAGAACCAAAGAGACAGCGACTGCATAAATCTACAAGAGACTTAAGGGGCCAAATAGGATTACAGAGAGTACGTTTAGTATTAAAGGTTATTATAAATGTTTTCCTAATGAAGTTGGTACTGTTCTGCATTTGTACCGGTTTGTGTTTGCAGTGACTTAATCACTTCAGTATTGTGGGACCCCTGGGCAAATTCATTCCTAACACTCTGGCCAGAGTTGGCTAACTTGTTTAAGGAGGAAATAGACAATGTGATTTGCTGGTTACACATCCGATACAGCATTCTCCAAGTTGGTGTATGTGCAGAGGCGAAGGTGAATAATGGAAACATGATCTTTATTACCAGGATTTTACTTTGTCTCAATATGGAGAGGTGTGTGCCCCTCTCATCTTCAGGATGCACCACCAATGGCTCTTTTGAGACCTCAGAATATATTTTTCTCCTTATGTTCCCATTTTCACTGACAGTTCATGTGTCCAGTGATATGAGAAATTGATCGATGTGCCGGCCCTCCTAAGGCAGATGTTGTAGGGCCAGGGCATCAGGAGGTCACCACAGGTATTGAGGACTATCCAGAGTCTCAGCCAGGGCCATGGTGGAGTTGCTGAGAGACCTAGTGAAGATGAGTTGGCCTGGTCTGGCAGGGAAACTTGTCTACAGTCTAGTCAGAGTGTGCCGCATCATCCTGGCATGCCAAGCTCTGCACAATTGGAGCAGGCAATGAGGCAAAGTGATTGATGTTGAGAAACTGGGTGAATGCAAGCCATCTTCTGAGGAGGAGCATGAGGACAGAACTCAATTGTGTTGGGTACTACAAGCCCCAAAAAAGACCTGATAGGCATCAGGTTCCAACAGATGACAGCGAGGTGCAGCAGACGATCACAGCTTGTCAAATAGTCATTGGTCATCATAGTTGCATGATGAGAGCAAGCTACAGCCTCCAATCATTTTGCTTTAGTTCACTTTTGTCCGCTGTAAATAAAAGCTAATGATTGGAATTGTCTGATTGCTTGCCTGTGTGAGATGCACCCTACTGGCTAATGACAAGATGCTCATGTCCAATGGAGATTGGAGATAGGGTACTTGTGCCTGAGAGAGGGTGTTTATATAGGATGCAGCTGCAGACAGATAAACTGCACATAGGTCTTACAAGAGGGCACAGGCGCAAGGTGGATGTCCAGTGAATAGTAACTTGTTCCAGGGACAGCAGGTGGTAATAAACAACATGAGGGATGCCATTGAGGTGGGCTAAGTAATTAATGAGGTCCTTCTGCAAAATAAAGCAAGAAATTAATCCCTCCTAAAAACCTGATGCAGGTTTGCCAAAAAAATGTAAGATTCAGCCATGGAGTCTCATTCCTTCAGGTTGTATTTGCTGTTAGGGATTATAAAGCAACAAGTGAAATAACTCCACAGAGGCCAGTATCCCTTCACCAAGTCACCCTTTATTTACAGGTGCATAGTATTTGACACTGGTCCAGCTTCTTCACAGCCAGCTCTCAGAGTGAACAGATGTCTGACTCTCCTGGTTATACTTGTCAGCCAGGACTCCATGATTGGACCAGATTAACAGTCTCAATCAGGGAACTCATATTCTTCTAGATCCATTTGGCTGACCTCATTACAATCATTACACCAAGATTGTTTCTTTTATGAATTCTGCTTTTCTTTTATTTTTGTTTCCCCCTCTGTATTCAGACTGCATTTCCCACTTTTTATTGCTCATTTCTTACATAACTTACGTGACATGGTATTGACCTGCTCTAACTGAAATGCTTTCATTGTTGTTCTCCTATTTATTTCTCAATTCTTCAATCTAAATGATTGAGAAGATATCCACCTGGTAGCTCTATTTACTCAGGTCCCAAGTGCCCTGTTTCCTTTACTGAAACATTATCAACTTGCAACTTCAGCAAACTTCCATGTAAAAGAAAATTAAAACCTCGTACATACAAGGACAAGTCGGATGAATGGATAGACTACTCTGATGGAGCCAAACCTGAGTTCACATTTTTCCTTCCTTTCCAAATTAAAATAATTGCCATATGCCACTGACACATCTTAAGTTTTGGTCTCCAAATTTACACATATTTTAAATGAACGTAATGCATGACAGCACATATAAAAGACATGCGATATAAATATGTTCCCTTACAGACTTAAGTCTAGAGATAATCATTGTCCATTACTTTACAACCTGCAGCAATCTCTGCCTCAAGGGAATTGACATCAATCTGTACCAAGTGGCTGGCAATGCATAATAAAAGTAATAATAATATTTATAAAATTATAATTTATAATAAATTATTTGCATGTAGCTCATGACCCTTTTAATATTTTGCTTTGTTGTAACATGGACAATAAATTTTATTTCAAGGCAGCATTAGCAATATTGTCAAGCTATGTAGGACGATTAATCATTGGTATTCATATTTTTTTTTAAAAACTCAGATCAGTTGCTATATTTAAGTGAATGGGAAATAATTTTTTCCCAAATGATGGTATTCCTTTGAAGAGGGATCTGTTTGTTTATTTACTTACGTTCACAGAACTTGCTGCTGTAAAATGTTCCAGCTGCCCATGGTTTTTGATGGAATCCAGGACAGCAGCGATCACAACTATCTCCACAGGTATTGTGTTCACATTTGCAGCTAAATTTCTGTTAGATGAACAGAATACATTCACATTAAATAGAACAACTTTTGTTGTTAACTTAAATAAGAATCAAAATTATGTCATGCCCGCATTGCTGCTTTGTAAAAACTAATAATATCCATCTCCTGCAACTATGTGGAAATGGCCAGATTTACAGCATACAGCCCTTGAGCATGCTGCACATTCATTATTGATCACTGACCTCTTTCTTGCCTGATCCTCATGTCCCTTCAGCCCTGAATACACACAATGACATAGTATCCACATCTGTTTAGGGCAGAAAAGGCCAAACTTTCAAACTGCTGGCGAAAGAAATTTTAGTTTGAAACTTCCAGCCTCTTGTTCTGAGATCACAACCTCGAAATCTAAACTCCCCAAGCTGCAGAAACAACCTCACAGCAGATACCATAGCAATCCCTCTCAGAATTGTATATGTTTTAATGAGATTATCTCTCATTCTTCTAAAAGTATTGACTCAATCTGCTGACTACATCTTTAAAGGACAGCCTTTTCATCCAATAAATCAGTCTTTTTCAATAATATATTTCCTCATGCCCCCTTAAGTATCTTGACTTTCTCTGTTCATTTTCCATGTCGTAAGGGAAGGGAAATAAAAAGTACAGCACCATTGAATGAGGGCAAGTGATCTGAACATCCAAGATGTTCACCATTTGACACGATCTCCACTTAGTCTTTAGCAATTTTGAATAACAATATAAAGCATAAAACTCTTCCATTAACTCAATACGAGCCAGCAGAAATCAATCTGAAGTCAATTGATGATTCCTTTAAATAATGTTAATGGGGAGTCCATATTGCTGCTGCAGGCATGGTCAACTGCTTCAGGTTAAGACAGGGAAGTAGTCAAAGAATTCAAGTCAAAGGTGACATTACTGCCACTAAATTAGCATTACATACTGACTGATATCTGCATGCTTCCAACAGACAGGTATAGCATCCGTGCTAACTTCAGTAAGTTTGCGCACATGGTACTATACACAGTACTCCAGGTATGGTCTTTCTAAGGGCTTACATGATCATAGTAAAACCCTGTAAGAACTGTAATCAAAACTACATTGGACAAACAGGCAGGAAACTAGCCACCAGATACATAAACATCAACTAGCCACAAAAAGACATGACCCACTCTCACCAGTATCCTCACATATGAATGAGGAAGGAACCACTTCAACTGAGATAACACATCCATCCTAGGACAAGCCAAACTGAGACACGTACAAGAATTCCTAGAAGCATGGCGTTCCAACTGGAACACTATCAACAAACACATTGACTTGGATCCCATTTACCACTCTCTGAGAAAAAGAACAAGAAATGACATCACCATAGGAAATGACATCACCATAGGAAATTATATCACCAAACACATAAATAGAAAGCAGGCTACACCACCGTGCTTCATCCAGAGGCTCACTGAAGATGTCACTTAGTATGGTGACAAAACATCTGAAAACAAACGTTCCAGCAGAGTGAGCAAACCTACATCCATAGTAAAACCCCTTTGCTTCTATGCTCCACTTTTGTTATAATAAGAGCTAACACGCCATTTACTTGATGAATCTGCCATTTTCTCTTAAAAGTGCTACAAAGTCAAATTTTATGGCATGTAAATTTAAATTAAATAATCTCTCATTCTTCTGAACTCTAGGAATATTAGCCTGGTCTATTCAATTTCTCTTCATAGGATAATCAACCCAATGCCATAAATTTGCATCCATGTCTTGAAATCCTTCCAAGGCTCACCTTTCCCTATCTCTGTAATACTCACCAGCCTCATTCCTTTCCAAGATATCTGTATTTCTCCAGCTCTAAACTATATGCATTGATTGTTTTTGCTCCATCATTGGTGGTCACAGTTCAGTTGCTCAGGACCATGCTGTGGAATATTCTCCCAATATCCCTCTACCTGACTGCCCACATGTGGGACATTTCTTAAAACCTGCCTTTTTGACCAAGGCTTTGGTCATCTGATCCATATGGCCTCATGTGATGCAGATCATACTTTGCTTTCCGATGTTTTGTGCAGCACCTTGAAATGTTTTTAAAAATTAAACATATTCTATAAATTGTAGTTTTGTACTGGTAGTAAGAATAGCAGTTTAAATCTTGTGAACTTTATTACTGCAATACTCCAGGTATGGTCTTACCAAGGTCCTACCATGATCACAGTAAAACCCCTTTACTTGTTTACTCCACTTGCTTTACAATAAGAGCTAACGCATCACTTACTTGCCTAATTACTTAATAAATCTGCATGCTAATGTTCTGAGGTCCTTGTACAAGCATATCCAGGTTTCTTGACTAATCAACAATTCTCAGCCTCTCATAATTTTAAAAAAAAATTGTTTTTCTACTGAAAAGGATAACTTCACATTTCCCCACATTATATTCTATCTGCTACAATCTTCACCTTATTCCAAAGCAATCTATATCTTGCTATGTCTCATTGCATCTTGCTCACAATGTATTTTCTCACCCAGCTTTGGATTGTCAGCAAACTGAGACACATTACACTCTGTCTGTTACCAACCCAAAATTAGTCCTTTATTTTTGTTTTATTCACTTCTCGGACAGGGCATCACTGGTTGAACCAGCATTTAGTGCCCATCCTTCATTACACTTGAGAAGGTAGTGGTGAGTTGCCTGTTGAACTGCTGTAATCCACGTGCTGTAGTTCAACCCACAATGACGTTCGGGAGGGATTTCCAGGATTTTGTCCCAATAACACTGAATTAACGGTGATATATTTCCAAGTCAATGTACCAAGTGGCTTAGAGGAGATCTTGGAGCTGGAGGTGTTCCTACCTGCTGACCTTGGACTTCTAGATGGAAGTGACTGCAGGTTTGGAATGTGTTGTCTAAGGATCTTTGGTGAATTTCTTCAATCCACTCTTGTAGATGGTATACACTGCTGCTATTAAGCATTGGTGGTGGAGGAAGTGGCTGTTTATGAATGCAGTACCAATCAAGCAGTTTGGTTTGTCCTCGATGTTGTCAAGCTTTTTGAATGTTTGGAGCTGCACTCATCCAGACAAGGAATATTCTTACTTTTTGTCTTCTGTCCATTAACCACTCATCAATCCATGCTTATATATCCAACCCCAAGAGTGCTAACTTTGTGGAACATCTTCTATAACCTCTTCTTTTGACTGTGTTTTTGAAAATCCAAATACATTACAGTGACTTATCTACCACAGAGGCTACAGGTTGGAAACTGGTGGAGCCCGATCAGACCACGTGGGAGCCTTTATAGAAAGACTGTAGTGTTTGTCTTTTTAGTTTTATATCTTATTTTCATAATGTATACTTAAACTATGTATATCTATAATGTAATGTAACTTTTTTCTTTGTTTTCTCTATTTTTTGTACCTAGGTACATTTTACCTAAGCTGGCGCCATGTGCTGGTGACTGTACATTTTCACCATACTCCTGTCCTTTTGTAACTTTAATACACGTGACAATAAACCTAATTCTAATTCTAACATAGTTTTAACCTCAAAAATAAATTCAATTGATTTGCACAATTTACCTTTATAAATACATGCCAATTTTTCAATCATATTGCGATTTTCATAGAATCCCTACAGTATGGAAATAGACCACTAACCCTCTGAAGAGTAACCCACCCAAACCATTCCTTACCCTATTATTCTACATATACCTGTGACTAATGCACCTAACCTAAACATCCCTGACATCATGGGCAATCTAGCATGGCCAATTCACCTAACCTGCACATCTTTGGATTTTCTAAATGCCCTGTAACCATATCACTAAAATGTTAGCATTTGCCCACGTGCTTGCATCAAGTTAAACGTTCAAACTTTACTGTTCTCTCCCCATCCCTTCTTCCATAGCCGAGTTACACATACAGCATTCTACTCCTGATATGTCCTAAAAATCTATGGAAGTTTGAAAGCTCAAATCAATACACCTAATCATTTGCTTGGAGGAGTGAGGGAATGTTCACAATGGAAGGTGTATGAATTAGATGTGGCTTTTGGCTGGTCTACTATGAGAGGACTTTACTTTTCTTTTATGTTTATGACTAAGAAAATAAGTGTATGACTAATTTTATAAGCCTCTTCTACAAAAAAAATGTATACGTACATTGGTTACTAAATCAAGAGGGCAAGCACTTGCATGTCCATAGCAGATGCACATCCCACCGACAGAAATATCTTTCAGTGAGTAGTAATACTGAAAGAGATAAAAAGACAAACATTAAAAACGTTAATGTGTGTAATATTACTAGCGTACTCGAATATGATCATTGCTATGATGAAGGTTGAATGCACAAATTCCTTTTCTCATCCCATTCCACCATTGCTGAGAACAAAGTTTTAATTTAATTAAGTTGTTGGTATAGCCAAATATATCTCAGAATATATTCAGATAAGAATTGCAAGGAAGTCAGGGGGTTGGTTGACTCAGTTCGTTGGATGTCCAGTTTGCAATGTGATGTTGCCAGTATCATGAGTTCAATTCCCACACTGGCTGAGGTTACCATGGATGGCTCTCCGCCAGCTCTCTCTCTAATCAAAGAGCATCCCTGTGCTCTTGTTAAAAAATTATGGCAACTTTATTTTCTACAGTCATCTCCAATATCACAAATTTCAAATGTTAGTTACTATAGCCAGCGATGTAGCAATTGGGAATCAACAATTTAGCCCTATCCCAAATGATCAACATTAGAATGTTTTGAACAGCAATATTAAAAACCATTAACCAAGATTAATACTTGCAATGGAATTGCTCATTGGTATTTCAATAATCATGCCCCTTCAGTACAATATACTGTGAACAACAATAAGAACACAACAGGTTTAGTCAAATTAATAATTTTATTTTTACTCTATAAAAATAGTCCAGTTATCCTACAGCCTCGTATTAAATCCAAAATTCTAAATACTTTCATGGCAATTTTATTTATTATTTTTAGTTAAATGAGCTTCACAATTTGTTCACAGTGAGATTTAGAGTTAACCACTGGATTATCAGTTTTGTAAAATAATCACTACGTGACCACAGCTTAACTTTCCACATCACTTTTTAAACTCTGTCTATCCAATGTGTAAAGTGGAACTAATACGTAATTCAAGTCTGTTGACTTTGCATGACTTAACGTCCCAGTGATCAATCTCTAGAGGGTGGAATAGCTGCATTTATTTTGTCAGTATCCTGATTATTGTGCAAAGTTTGGGTTAGCTAAGGGAAACTTACAAATTAAAACAGAGAATGGCTCATATATTTAACAAAACAGAAGTGAAGTTCAATCAAACATTCTTTTAAGGAGAAACTCCATAAAGGAAAAGGATTTTAAAATAATTTAGAACTCAATCAAAAGAAGTCGATAACAGCTAAATTATTGAATGTAATTTGACTCAGTGTTAAGTATTAAAAACAAAATGTCTCACCCTTCTTGTAACAATAGGATCAATATCTTTTGGATCATTGTACGCCAGTGTCATTAGATCAGCATTAAGTGTTCTTATTCTTTCAAGTCTCAGACGAATATAACGAGCTGAGGTGAACTCCAATAAAGTAGGGGATGGATCTTCAGCACTTGGCCTTCCATTGATAAGGGAAGTGTGAATCTAAACATAAAAAAGCAAAATTAATATTCATAAGCAAATTTTCAAGTTCACCTTCATCCAAAACATCTGCTGGCATTCGCGTCATAGAGTTATAAAGCATTAAAATAGGTTCACCATGTCTACACTAACCGTAAAACACAAAACTGCACTAATTCTATTTACCTGCACTTGACCCATTGCCCACCGCCCCCGGACATTTTAGTGCTTATCCAGATGCTTCTTAAAGGTTGCAAGAATACCTGCTCTCACCATCTCTGAGACAGCACATTCCATATTTCTCTAACACTCTGGGTGAGGAAAGTTTTTCTCAGGTCCCCTCTAAATCGGTAACTCCTCACTTTAACCATGCCCTCTGGTCTTAGGGACATCTTACATGGGAAAAGATCTGTATGTCTATGCCTCTTATAATTTCTATACCTCAATCAGATCCCACTCCCTCCCACATAGTCTCCTTTGCTCCAAGGTAAACAAATTCAGCCTGTCTAATCTCTCCTCACAAATGATGTGCCTGTGGAATCCTCTACCACAAAAAGCTATTGAAGCCAAACCATTGAATATTTTTAAGAATAAGTTAGATATAATTCCTGGGGCTAAATGGATCAAAGGGTATGGGGAGAATGGGGAAAGAAAGTACTGCTTTGGATGATCAGCCATGGTCATATTGAATCACGCAGCAGACCTGAATGGCCAAATGGCCTATTCATGCTCCTATGTTCTATGCATTAGACTGCTGTTGAAATCTAACAGTTTAAATGACCATACAAAGCAATCCATATTTTAAAAAAAGACCATTATCCTGCTTCACTTATTATCTATAACTGCTATTTTTCAAAAAATTAATTCACAAATCATATTTGACCATTGTGCTATAATAACAGCTCTTTAATACACAAACAATCACACAGTCGTTCACAGATGGTTGAAGTAATTATATGTCTGGAACTGGAGACATTATTTATTTGGATTACTCTTTCATTTACTTTGAACAAGGGAGTTAATTTCAAAGTAATGAAGCTTCAGCAAATATTTCCCGGTATAATGTGAGCAACAAGGAATAGGTCTAATTTACAAATGCAAAACAAAGGACTTGGTCCAGTTACAAATGTCTTCATTCCTCTCTAGTGTGGACATTTTCACATTATGACCACTATGTCAACATAATATGCTTCCAGATGTTGTTTTCATAGAGTTATTCAATGCTTGGCAGCTATGCAATCAACACAGCTGGTTGATCACCATGTTGGCCAGTGGCATGCTTGAGGAAGCAGGGAACAGCTGATTGCCTTACTCTGGATGGGCTCACATCCTGGATGAATTTGTCATTCTGTTTTCATTTGTTCCTTTGTATCCTATGCCACTGAGTACTTGAACTTCACAGGAGGGAACATTTGAAAATGTCTCTTCTTAATACTAGGGAGAGGCTGAACAGGCTGGGGCTGTTTTCCCAGGAGCGTCAGAGGCTGAGGTTTATAGAGGTTTACAAAATTATGAGGGGCATGGATAGGATAAACAGGCAAAGGCTTTTCCCTGGGGTCGGGGAATGGAGAACTAGAGGGCATAGGATTAGGGTGAGAGGGGAAAGATATAAAAGAGACCTAAGGGGCAACTTTTTCACACAGAGGGTGGTACATGTATGGAATGAGCTGCCAGAGGAATGGGTGGAGGCTGGTACAACTGCAACATTTAAGAGGCATTTGAAAGGGTATATGAATAGGAAGGGTTTGGAGGGATATGGGCCAGGTGCTGGCAGGTGAGACTAGATTGGGTTGGGATATCTGGTCAGCATGGATGGGTTGGACCGAAAGGTCTATTTCCATGCTGTACATCTCGATGACTCTATGCTCCCGATAAACTGAATCAAAGAGGAGTAGCAGAACAAATTTCTCTTTTTACAACACCACTTACAGTGGAAAATTCTATCATAGAGATCAAAAACAGCACATTATCAGTTTTCTGACATGCTTTCATTTCAGACTAATTTTCAAAGGGAGAGGACTTGAGGCTGAATTACTGATATCGCGGAACTGTGGAAGAAATGCAATAAATCTAGCCACTTCAAAATCTTTTTAAATAGCTGTAATAAGGGGTCATTATACATAAGCATGGATACTCTCCCTGATCCTCATCTACTCGAGGTGAATTTGCTCTCACAGGGATAACTCCACCAATAGCCTTTCAGATGACTAACAAAGATTTTAAAATTTCACCAGGGGCTATTTTCCTTGGGTCTACATCAGGTGCAGTGGGCTACCAAAATATTTACTTGGCAACAAGTATGGCTGCCAGATTTGGCCAAGACAAGGACAGATGGAGTCTTGAACTTGTATGGGAAATCACTGCTTTGCAAGGGGCTAAACCTTCACTGTCTCATTACAGAGCCGGTGATGAAGAAATGTTGAGGATTCACAAGGACAAGAATTTACATATCCAGTCTGTAGTTAGGGCCCAGTAGGAGATTGGTAAGAAGTGGGGTTCTGCTCATGGCCCAACCCATTTTCAGGGCCAGCAGATCCCAGCTGGGGAAACAACAAAAAAAGTTGCATTTTAAAACAGGTGAGGTTGCAGCTTGCACTTGGTGCAGCTGAGCAGCTGTGGTCTGTGGTCATTTCTGCTGGGGACACCGCACAAACCATGAGAAATCTGCTTTTCCTAACCCTACCATTATCAAGATAGTCACAGTGGGTACATCTGACATTTACTCTGCTAGGAAGATACAGTCTCTGCTAATTCACTGGGTTATATATCCTGAGCTTTTCTTCAGAACTTATAGAATCAAATAGTCATACAACATGGAAATAGACCCTTTGGTCCTATCATTCCACACGGAAGCCATTCTTTGTGCAAAAAATTTGTCCCTCGTGTCTTTTTTTAAATCTCTCTCTTTTCACCTTAAAAATATGCCCCCTAGTTTTGAAATCCCCATCCAAGGGAAAAGATACCTACCATTAACCCTATTTATTCTCCTCATGATTTATAAACCTCTATCAGGTCACCTCAACCTCTTATGCTCCAGTGAAAAAAAATCCCAGTCCATCCAGCCTTTGGTTATAATCAAACTTCCCATACCCAGCAACATCCTGGTAAAACTCTTTTGAACCCTCTAGCTTAATAATATCTTTTCTACAACAGTGCCACCAGAATTGGATACAGTACTCCAGAATAGGCCTCATCAATGTCCTGTACACTCTTAACTTGACTTCCTAACTCTTATACTCAAAAGTCTGAGCAATGAAGGCAAGCATGTTAATCACCTTTTTAAGCACTCTGTATGCGACACAAACTTCAAAGTTCTTAATTTTTGTCTATTCTTTCCCTTCATCTACGAACCTAGTCCATACATTAATGTTCAATACCACATGAATTATCTATTATAATTTATTCAGCAGATTCACTGGTGATATCAGGTCACACTGCACAGAGGCAAGTCAGTAGCTGCGGTAGCCTTTATCCATTCTGTTTACGTTTACCTCTATCTACAGTATTTCAGAGAGCACTGATGACAACCCAAGCAACATCAGCGCTTATAAGTGTAGCTTAACTTCCAGCCTTACCTCACCATTTTCCAGAGGTTGAATTTTTGAGTAGAATGAAGTGCAAATAATTTCATCATCCGATGTGTACGTTGGGTTACCTGGTCGAGGCACAATGTTGTAGCGAGTAAGACATTCTGTATCTGTTATCGCATAGTACTGCCATGGTTTGTAAATGATTCCATCAATGGAACGTTCTAAAATCCAGTTCCCAGGGCGTGGAGAATTAGCTGCTTTTACTATAACATATGCAATCTGGAACACCTGTAAAACAATTTAAAAATTAGCAGCTGAGACTAATTTAGGACCAAAATCCCAGAAATAATTATTTGTGGCTGGTTTATGAAACTGAATATTTTAAAAATTGTTTTCTTTAAAAAAAAGGCTCTTTTTTGTGGAAGGCTCTCTTTTGGAATAACTTTCAACTTCCATTTCAATCAATACAGAACTGATTGCACTAATCTTTTTAGAAGTCATTGACATAAAATTAACATGAGACAAATTCTGATGCCAATCTGAAGTTAATGTGTTTTCTTTAACAAATCACTGTCCAAATATTCATGACTATACCAGATGGATGAACACATCAGTATCCAGAAAGCCATATTTCAGATCTTTACTAATCGTTCAGCAATTTCAGCTTTATATTATTGTGTGCAACAGTTTTGTTATTGATCTCTAATATTGAGCATTGAGTTCATGGGCATTGTACCAATACTCAGACTTCTGTTTAATTAGTAACCTATCTCACAAATGAATAAAACACATGTACTGATAAACTACAATTCAATTAATATGTTTCACTAACTTAAAGTGAGAATGTTATTACATATTGTAGCTACTGAGTAAGCATTTATCAAAAGCGTAGATAAAACTGGAAAATCTGAGTACAGTCATCACCATTTATAGTCAGCATAACATACTTGCCATATGATCATCTGTGTGACATGACAACCAGATCCTGGAGATCATTTAAAATAACATTGCAATGGAAGTCAGACAGAAGTGACAATGTCTGCAGATTTAATTGTGCCATTCTATGTTCTTTCACAGAGGCTCTTTTAAGGTGCAAAGAGATCATTCAAGTCACTCAGAAGGAATGCAACATTGTAATTTACAACCTTCAATCAAAGTTGTAATTGCAATGGATATGAGGGCTCAGGAATTCCTTTGATAAACTGCCAGTGTATAAGGAGACAGCATTTTCAAGTTTAAGTTTATTGAAGGAATTTCTGAGCCCTCTGCTCCATCACTTTGAAGCATTATGCTATTCTCTCAGACAGTCTGGTACAGGGCCTTCCCAAGAAGGTCAAAGTCATGCAAGTTCCAATGTATGTCACCTTCTCCAAATGTACGTTGCATAACAAGAATATTCCTGCCATGCTGGGAGAGCAGAACTCTACCAATAGCCTAATACTATAGCACCTCAACCCCAAACAAAAGGCAAGCTTACACATGACAGATTTTGAGCTTGCATTATCACAGTTCATCTGTAAATGTGACAGGTGAAGTGCCATCTTCAAGTCTTTGCGTTGCAATGTCTTTCTGCTATGAAAGACTCGGGGGACATATTTTAGTACGTTTGTCTAATCACCTTTGCTTAGCTGATATGACAAGGAGACAATTAGCATTCACAATGTAACGGGCATGACTCCATGAGTCTATAATTCGTAATGTGCATGACATTTAAATTGATGCCAAAGGGGTGGTATTACTAAATCATTGCAATCGTGGTTATTGCAAATACACCTTGTAGCACCTCAAAAGATAGTAACTGATTCTGCTGCTTTGCACATGGTTTCACCACTGTGCAGTTATTGTGCAATTGATTTTCCAACTGAGATGGCAAAGTTCCAACTTTGTGTTCTCCTAAGTCCCAGGCTACATTTGAGATGCAGTACAATCCCTCTGCTCCCTTCGCCCCATCCTTCACATCCCCTTTTACTTTACTGTACCAGTGGCCTTGATGATCTTTCAGCATCACGTCCACACCACAATCCCAGTTCTGTTGAGCACCTCTATATAACATTCAACTGCTGTTTTACTCACAATGTCCATGGCTTCGCAAATTCACATGCCAGTGTTGGCCCTAAGCTGTCCCACACAAAGGTCCAAGCGAGCGTGATATGTGATTTTTCCCCATTCCTTACTTCCCCAGCCATGAGCTCCCAGTGCTCTATATTGATTTCCCCCTTTCATTGCAATCATTTACTTAGTGGCCCAGTGCAATGAACCTCATCACTAGACCTGAATTGCCTGCAGTTGTAAGACTCCATGGACTGTCCACTGATTGACTCCTGACCTTACTTCCCAACACCCAGATTGCATGAGCACTGAATCCTGAACTTTAGTAGGATCAAATACCTGATTCACTGTGGCCAAGCCTACCAACTGGAATTGACAGAGCTCCTGTCTGCTACCTACATTAGTTCCCTCTTACAGTCCTAAACATTGCTCTACTTCGATTTTCAGACATGGCCATTTGGTTGAAGTATAACCTGCTGGCACAGACTTAAGGACTGATGTTGATATTGAATGATGTGGCACAGTGACATGTCCACTCCCTTGACTGTTCAGTGATCCTCACCATCACAAGCTGCCTACTTCTCCAATGTGGTAGCTCCAAGAAAAACACAAACTGAGTGAGAATTGAAAGTAAGAGCCATATGGCACCTCCTCTTTAGAGATGTGTTATGCATGTACCTCAGTGAACATGAACTGACAGAAACATGCAAGTTGTCAGTATCTCTGAGCTCCAAAGTCAAATGTTGAAGGGCTGAAATGGTAAGAATTGAACCTACAGCAGGCATAATAATATAGTGAGGCTGGCAATTTGCACATGCTGGCTTGATTTGATTAGATTTATTGTTGTCATATGTACCTAGGTACAGTGAAAAGTTTTATTTCACATGCAAGACAGGCAGATCATACCATACAAAATGCATTAAGGTAATAGAACAGAGCAAAGAATACAATGTTATGGATGCAGCCAAGGTTCACAAAGAACAAGATCAACATTAAATTTAAGATTTGAGAGGTACATTCAGAAGTCTAAGTAACAGCTGGGAAGAAACTGTTCTCGAATCTGTGGGTACGTGCACTTCTCCCATCCTACCAGAGGTCTGAACATCCTTGACTATTGCTACACAACCATCAAAGATGCCTACCACTCCATACCCTGTCCGAATTTTGGAAAATTAGGTCACAATGCTGGTTTCTCCTCACAGTTTACAAGCAGAAATTGAAACGTGAGGACCCAGTACAAAAAGTAGTCCAGTGCTGGTCTGGGGCAGTGGAACAGCCTCTATGGGACAGCTTGGAATCACTAGACTGGTCAATATTCAACAACTCAGCAACCAAACTAAATGAGTATCAGGCGAAAAGGGTGGTGGCCATGCAACAGGTAAAGATTGTGTGGTACAGCCAGAGATGGATGAAGGTTGAGACAAGCAAATGGAAAGTTGCAGCTGCCAGGCAGAACCTGAGACCTGTTTGGGGCTAGGGGAGTTGTTTTACATCATGACCCAAAATCCAAGGCACTTCGGACCACCGTGTTCGGGTCAGGAGCAAGGCCACTACACTCAGTTCAGCAGCCTGGACAAGGAGTAGCACCAGGGGTCGCAATTTCTCTCCCTGCCCATGCTACTGCGTACCTGCTCTGACATACATTTCATTCATTTGCACTATTCAGTTTCTTGGGAAAGGAAAGGAGATTGGAAGTGACATGTAATTAAGGTAAATTGGTCAAATAATGAGATGCAAATGCACGGATGTAAGATAATCAGTGCTCAATAGCAAGCTTCTGAAAGCACTGTTTAAAGCTTAAAAGAAAAATGAGGAAATTCTTTCTTAGCATCAAAGTTCTAAATTTTCATTCTGGCTAGGCTTTCCCATATTTTCTTGTCATTGTCCGTGTCATGCCAGGGACAGAAATTTTAACCAACTGTGATACTATATAACTGTGTGTACTATATATGTAATAAAATTATAATAACAACCATCATGCCTTATTTTTGTGTCATTCAGCATCTTCACCAACTGTTTTCTTTTGAGTCCTCAGCTCAATTCATGCACCTGAGTTTCAAGAGGCTATTCCTGCTTCAAGTCATTTGGAAAGAGATTGCAGTCACAAGTTTGTGATTGTGAGTATGCAATGTGTAGAATTTCCAGCGGGCAATCTGTGCATTTTGCAGAATTAATTGCCTCTCATCCTGTGATACAGTAAACAAATATCGATCAAGTTAGAGTTTTACTTCAGCTAAGCTCTGATCAAAAGTTAATGATTAGAAACATCGGCTAGGGATTTACATAGTCTACAAGAGTGTGACATGTGGCAGAGGTTACAAAATATCAGGGGTTGGGCGGGAAGTGCAGATGTTGGTGACCTTCTTGTGATCTGGATCCTACTAATCCCCTGCACTGTGGACCACACAGGGCAGCCACCTCCAATATCCAGCAGCAGTGGTCACCTTAGCAACACCCTTCCCTTTGCTCATTCCTTCTGACTGTCTCACCTTACCCGGTTGTCCCCTGTGACTTTCAACCCCATGTATCTTGGCGTCAGGCCATCACTGAATTTACTGGTTGAGTGCAGTTCCACCAGTGGTCACTGCAAACAACTGGGCAGCACATCCTGGAGGCAGGATTTCAATCCTTAAAACAGAAGGGGTCCTGACTTCACCTCACTAACTGCCTGATGGACATAAAATCCTGCAAGACTTCTCTTAATGGCAGCAGCAAGTTTGCTGCCAAACTTCTGCTCCCTCATCAGGACTTCATATGTCCTGACAAAATCACAGCCACAAATTCTGTGTCTCTTTCTCCAGAAGCTGCTTGACCAGCTGAATCTTCCCAGCAAAATAAAACAAAGGACTGTGTATGCTGGAGATCCAAAACAAAAACAGAAATTGCTGAAAAAACTCTGCAGCATCTGTGGAGAAAAAGCAGAGCTAACATTTTAGGTCCTGTCACCCCTTTATGTTTATAAATCTTTCCAGCGCTGTTTAAAATTTGTAATTTCCAGAATTTAGCTTTAATAGATGATGACATTTACTTAAGTTGATTAATGACTGAGCTGTCCAGCCATCTGTGATTATTATTACCTGCAATCTGTGATGATTTGAAAAGAGAACTCAGATCTCTTGGTGAGTGTACCTTACTTCTTTCTTTGCTCACTCATTTGCTTTAAAAATATGCTTATTTTTTAGTCTTAAGGACATTATTTCACATAAATCTCATAACCTGTATGAATGATTAAGATTTCAAAATTTCTTCAAGCTAATTTACTGATGAAAATCTGTGTATACTAAAGGCTACACAAATTGGCAAGTTGCTTAATATTGCACTAAAGGGTAATTTTTTCACTTCTATCAATGCCAAGAGTCCAATAAATTTATTGAAGGGAAAATCACAGGCTGGAGTGTGCAGTTTCACAATATGCATTCTGAATGTGTGCAGAGAGTGCAGCAGTAGATAATTTATCCATAAATGCTTCAAGGCAAGAACCATTAATGATATGGGCATAGGAGAGTATAAAGCAGCTGCAGACTGGTGAGAACTGAAAGATGATGGATAGGCACATGGTGGAAGGGTGGTATATAACAGTTTGAAAGAAGCCAACAATACGTAACATCCCATTCTCCTAGGTACCTCCTTCCTTCACATAGCTGCCACATCCCTTAATATCTGAATAACACCAAACTCTTACCTGGTGCTCCAAAATCTCCTGTACTGTCTTGTTAAATTTGCTCACTCCTCCTGCAGTTCCCCCATTCACATAATGCAGCTCTCTCACACATAAACTTCTCAATACAAATTCTCACCACAGGCTCAGGGGGTGAACATGCCAATGTAAGTTTATTGTCTCAAAAGAACGGCAGATCTACGCACAGAAATCCAGTTAGAAATGCTTTTAACAATAAATGATGACACTTATGCATAAATTAATTATCTTCTTTTATAAATGCATACAAAGAAAAAGAAGCAGACTAATCAACCATTCAAATTTGTTACAGATGATGCTTGCATCTTAAGTCCATCCATTTGCCATTGCTCTACACCACTCAATATCCCAGGCTTGCAGAATTCTGTCAATCTGAAATTAAAAGTGTTCACTGAGAAGTTATCTAACCACTGGTTTTTGTTGGAGTGCCCTACACCTAACAGCCGTTGCAAGAAGTACTTTGTAACTTCATTCCAGGTTATACTCGTTAGCTTGGGCCACTCCACCAATGGAGTTTAACTCTATCAATTCCTTCCAAAACAATCAAATTACCTTCTAACATTCTATATTTTACTGATTCTTATATAGCTCAACGTAGTCTAAATTTTAGAGCCCAGGTAAACACTTTGGTGAATTTGGACTTCGTGCCTTCCAAGGTCAAATTATCCTTTTTATGGTTCAGTGCCCAGAACATGACTCAATGCTTAAGGTACAGTCTATCCATGGAAATGATATAGTTGCAGCACAATTGCCTCCCCTTTATATTCTAGCTCTCTAACTATCAACATCATCATTTCATACGTCATAAGAGTCATACAGCATGGCAACAGACCCTTTAGTTCAATCCTCCATGCTGACTAAGTTTCTAAATGGAGCTAGTCCCTTTTGCCTGCATTTGGCCCATATCCCTCTAAACCTTTCCTATCCATCTACCTGTCCAAGTGTCTTCTAAATGTTGTACTTTTACCCACTTCTACCACTTCCTCTTGCAACTTATTCCATATACACACCAATAACGGTGTGAAAAAGTTGCCCCTCACGTCTATTTTAAATCTTTCCCCTCTCACCTTAAAACCATGCCCACTAGTTTTGTACTCCCCTACGCTGGGGAAAAAATCTTGCCTACTCATCTTATCTATACCAATCATGATTTTAGAAACCCCTATAACATCAGTTGTGAGTCCTTGACACTCCAGGGGCAAAAAAAGGCGCAGCCTATCCAGCCCGTCATTATAACTTAAACCCTCCAGTTTCGGTAACATCCTTATAAATATTTTTTGCACTCTTTCCAGTTTAATAACATCCTTCCTAAAGCATGGTGACCAGAAATGTATGCAGTACTCCAAATGTGACCTTACCAATTTCTTGTGCAGCCGTAACATGACATCCCAACTCCTGTACTCAATGTTCTGACCAAAGAAGGAAATCATGCCAAAAACCTTCTTCACCACCGTGTCTCCCTGTAACACCACTTACAAAGAGCAACGTACCTGCATTCTTCCACCTTCATGTCCGACAGCACTCTCCAAGGCCCTACCATTAAGTGTATAAGTTCTGCACTGGTTTGTCTTACCAAAATGCAACACCTCAGCTTTTTGATTATTGTGTGTACCCATTTACATTTCAGTGCACCAAGTACATATGCCCCTAATTTAATTTCGCTTTTCACAGTTCCTTGTTTTTGTGCTTAAAATAAAAGTTCAATCTATAGTTCTGTGGTAAATTGTTGATGTTGTACTAACACCCAGTGAGTTGTCTCTGTCACAGTTTTGCTAAATCAAGTTATCTATCAATGTCACCCCATAATGTTATACTTACATTTATATTACTTACTATACAGAGCTGAAAATGTGTTGCTGGAAAAGCGCAGCAGGTCAGGCAGCATCCAAGGAGCAGGAGAATCGACGTTTCGGGCATGAGCCCTTCTTCAGGAATTACTTACTATACAACCAACCATTGTGGTACCCAGAAACTTGAATATTTGGCTCTCTACAATGTTATCTATAACTTTAATAAATTTTTAGAATAGTTGATACACTGACACAGATCTTTCTAAGATGCTACAAGTTATTTCCTTTCAATTAGAATACATACTCATCATTCCTATTAATTCTTTGAGTAAACAATGTAAACCAAGGTCAATAATTTTTTCTCAATCCCATGGGCTCTATTTTAGCAACATACTCATTTTGGAACTTTATCAAATACTTTCACAGAAATGATATAAACTGCATACACAGGTGTTTGTCCATTACCTCTTGAGTTACCTCTGATAAACGTCATATCTGCTCATTAGACGCCCCTCGCTTCTTCAATATAACTTAATATTTTGTCTTATTATGCTGTAATTCTTTTCTCATAATTACAAAGGAAAATTACAGGTAAAAATAGGGTGAAAATGTTACTTCATCCAATTTGCTTTTTAGTTTTATGCTACTTTGTAATTCATGAAATCTAAATGTGAAATAAGGAATAATGTGAACATGTTCATATTAGGGCATTAAGATACATTTTCATTTCATTTCAGTCAGGTATTGAAGGGACAGCTTGAATAATTATTTCACCTACTCAAATTTTAACCTATGGTGTATGATGCTTTGTTCTGTGAACTCTGACCCTTACTGAGGCAGATACATGAAAGTAAAAGACTTTTACTTATGACAATACAAAGAAATGAAACATTAAGTAATAAATGTAATTGTGCGCATATGAGCAAAATTCAAGGTGCAGCAGGGAAAAGAGGCCTTACATAACCCAATCTATGATTTAGGATGGTCCATGTAACAACAACAAAAACATGGTACCATTCATTGGTATCCATTATGCTTCAAGGAATTAAGTGTGCATTCAAATTACTGTCCTTTTTTATCGAATCCCTACAGTGTGGAAACAGGTCCTGCGGCCCAACAAGTCCACACCGAAGAGAAACCCACCCAAACTCATTCCCACCACTCTACATTTCCCCCTGACTAATGCACCTAATCTACACATCCCTGAACACTATGGGCAATTTAGCATGGCCAGTTCATCTAACCTGCACATCTTTGGACTGTGGGAGAAAACCGGAGGACCTGGATGAAACCAGTGCAGACACAGGGAGAATGTACAAACTCCACACAGCCCAGGGCTGGAATTGATCCCGGGTCCTGTGAGGCTGCAGTGCTAACCACTGAGCCATTATGCTGCCCCTTCTACAAAATAAAAAACTAGAAATAAGAATACTGTTTGCACTGTCTTGAGCAACAGGAACGCTGACCTCTCATACAACCTTTTGTTGCACCATTAGCAGCCAGATGTCTAGTCATCCAGCCCTAAAACTTTAGAAGTGTCTCCTTTAACCTCTCCACATCTCTTCTATTTTAATTCGAAATGCCTACCTCCTTGACCATGTTTTCAATGTTTCCTTCTTAGTCTCGGATTCAATTCTGTCTGATAACCCTCTGAAGACGCATGTTGGGATGCTTAACAGCAGTAAAGGGTCCACCTAAATTTGGTTCTTTTCACAGCTGACACTAGAATCTTTCTCATATGTAATTGTGTAATTTGAATTTTGAGAAAGATAATTGTTCCAGATGTTTTGAATTTATTGCATTTTCTCACTTCCCCTAATGAAACTGCTTCCCGAGCATGATGTTCTGAAGCAATGCTGGTGGATTTCCTAGCTGATAAGCTATGCTAGTTAAGGTTGGGAAAATATTTCCTATGAGAAGTGCCATGGAGAAGTCACTTCCATCAAGTATACACCTATAAATAACTTAATCCACTCTATCACTTGAAAACCAACCTTCTTGAAAATGATGCAGCAAATGTTTTTAATGTGTAAGACATCTCTGCAGTACTGTGAGGGGAAAATTCCAAGAGTTTGAGTATGGTTCCTGCACTGGCTGGTGCCTCTTAATCACTTGGAGTTCATGCCAAGTTTCCATTGCCCCTGTCGCCATGCCTTCTGTCCTGAGGATCAATGACTGGGTGATAAGGAATATCACCCAGTCTGTCTGTGTATCTAGCAGACCCTGGGAGAGCTGAGCCTGGTCCTCCATAGCAGTCTCCAACCTATCCATGAAGGCAGCTAAAGTATCACATGCTTGAGGCAGCTGGGTCCCCTCAGGATAGTTACACTCCAGTAGCTTCTAGTTAATGAGGGTCATTGCCTCCCACATATCTTCCTACCACTGATGTTTCTCCCTGTGCATGTGGATAAGAGTCCCTGGCTGTTAACAGTACAGGGTCGTCTCCTGTCTGGTGCTGAGCAGGTTCCTGGTCTCTGGGAGTCCTCTGAGTGCCAGCGGCCAGTGGCATTTCTTTCTTGGCCAGCTACAGAGCAGTGAAGGTGCTCACCAGCTTGTGCTCCCAGTTTTCCAAATGTAATGTTCCTATTGAGGTGTCTGTATCAAAGCTGCTGGAGGTTGCAGGAGGCAGCCTGGATGATGCTTTCTCTGAGGCTGCTCATCCTCAGAGTTCAACGGGGCTGGTTTTAGTTGGAGCTAGCCCTTTCTGTGACAGGCCACTCTCTCTAATGCCTGCAGTATCTTCCCTCATTCAATCTCACCACCCCAAAGCTTATAGACCAATAACCCTGCAGGCATTAGAGAGAGAGGCAGCACATGAGGCTTCGTGGATGGTGGGTGCAGTAGCAAAAACACTGAGTGCAAGTTAACAGAAACAGGATTGTGGTAGGTGACGGCTTAGTAGTAGTATTGCTAGGCTGTCAATACAGAGACCCAGGAAATTTTCTGGGGAGTGTGGTTCAAATCCTGCCATGGTAGTGGGTGGAATTTAAATTTAATAAAAATCTGGAGTGGAGAGATGATGATGAATTGATGATGATGAATCCATTGTGGCTTTTCATGAAAACCCCATCCGGGTCAATAATGTCCTTTAGGGAAGTAAGTTGCCATCCTAACCTGGTCTGGTCTACATGTGACTCCAGACTCACAGCAATGTGGTACACTTTTAATTGCCCTTTGAGCAAGCAGGGGTGGGCAATCAATGCTGACCCAGCCAGCGATGTCCTCATGCTGGGAATGAATAAAAGAAAAATATATCCTTAGCAGAAAGTATAACATTAGTAGCCTTCACATAGCCCTACTAGCCATTCCTCCACACCTCAGAGACCATAATGATCTGGGTGGTGATGTAAGATAAGGTTGCCAGGGTCTCATGTCAAGGCCTTCTCTGTTGCTCCTCTGGGCCATGCTTCTCCATCAGGGCCTCTAGGCCTCTGTCAGGGAATCACAGGATATCTTCCCCTTCTCAGACATCTGTAGAGCATTACTGTCTGTCACTGAGAACAGCACATTTGGAATATCAACATCTGTCTGCACAGCAGCCTTTTGAAATGGGATAGGCACCAGGAATGCAGGTCTTCTGACAAATATCTGTTGAGTGGCGAGTTGTCCTGGGAATGGCTCATGAAAAAGTGGGGTTAGAATGTTTGAACATGGATAATGCTTTAGAGGCAGGATAGGTAATTAATGAGGAGTGTTTGATAATATACAGTGAGAAATCACACCAGCCTTATGCCAAGAAACTTAGCACAAGTGGTAGTAAAAAAAACCTAAGATTTAGCCAATAGACTCACTTGTTGTTGCAATTCATTACACTTTCTTTTGGGAAGGAGCAGGCTATTTAATGTGAATTTGCCTTTTCAGGACACTTTTAAGGTCTCTATGTGCTATATGCACATAATATTGTGACACTGCTTGTACTTAATCTACTATGTGTCTGCAAACTGCACACATAGTTGTTCTACTATAATATCTGCTTCATAACTTGCAATATGCTTTACTGTACTAATTAAACTAACCCATGGAGTTCATCCATTCCTGATTGTGATCCCTGAGTGATTATTTGAACATTATCATTAACGTGACAAGTTACATCCATTTAGGCTTGATTGTGAAGATAATTTCTTAACTCTATGGTGAAATTTTCCCCTTCAATGTAGTGTGAACAAAGTTGAAAGTTGGTATAATACAGACAGAACAAGAAAAATCAGAATTTTGGCTTTGAGAAAAGTTTTATGATTTTCCCCTTACGGCTTTTGCCCTTCACAATCTTGAAATAAAGCAGCAACTATATTATTTCCATGTATTTGCCTCTCATTTATACTCAACTTACCTCATTTAATATACCACAACAAATTCTTCTCTCATTCCCTGAGAAACACGATGGTAAAAAATCCAAACGTGTTCATAACTGCTAGATGGTGAATGCAGCTCATTGAGTCGCTCATTGAGTGCTTGGCCAGGTCATCATAAGAACATAACATAAGAACATAAGACCTAGGAGCAGGAGTTGGCCATCTTGCCCTTTGAGCTTGCTTCACCATTCAAAAAGATCACAGAACATAGAACAATACAGCGCAGAACAGGCCCTTCGGCCCTCGATGTTGCACCGACCTGTGAACCATTCTCAGCTCGTCCCCCGTACACTATCCCATTATTATCCGTGTGCTTATCCAAGGATTGTTTAAATCTCCCGGTTTGAGCTCTTGAAAATATTACTTCTATTTCATGCACCTGCACTCACCACTTTCTCCACACCTTCTATCTTTTCGTGGCCTCAGCTCCACTTACCCACCCTCTCACTGTATCACTTAATTCCTTTATTGTTCAAAGAAATATTTATCTTAGCTTTAAAAACATTTTGTGAAGTAGCGTCAACTACTTCACTGAGCATGGAATTCCATAGATTTACAACCCTCTGGCTAAATCTGCTCTTCCTAATTTTGAGGCTATGCCCTCTTGTCCTAATTTCACCTGCCAGTGGAAACATCCTCTCTACTTCTATCTTATCTATTCCCTTCATAATTTTATGTGTTTCTATTAGGTTCCCCCCTCATCCAACGACTCTTGACACAACAATGACCTTGCATCCTCCACAATCACCATCCTCCTCAACAATTCATCCAAACGAGTTGGCATCAGTAGACCTCCAGCCTTACTACATTATCAAACCTGTTCATGGAATTTGAATTCTTTGTAAAATTCAGAATATAAATATGAATTTTAAAACCCATCTGGTTCACTAATGTCCTTGAATGAAGGACATCTGTTGTTCTTACCTGGTCTGGCTTTTGTGTAACTCCAGACTGCCAGCAACATAGTTGACTCTTAAAAGCCTTCTGCAATGATTTAGCAAGCCACTCAGTATACAGGTAACTAAAGATAGGCAATGAATATCCCTGGTCTGTGAATATCCCCATCGCATTTAAGAGTAAGGAAAGAAAAAATATCAGGAAACATTTTGTGGCTCTAAGCTTGCTTTTTTAGCATTTGGTGCCTATTAGCATCTCTCTACTTCACATTGCTTTCTTTGTGCACATTTACTGACTTCAGCTGCCAGTCTCACTGTGTGGCTTATGCTGTTTTTTAAGACCACCAGTTCTCAGTGCTCGGTTACAGGCTGTCAATCTCAGTGGCTTTTATTAATGCAGAGGGGACTGGGAGTTCTGGAAGGGGTGCATGGATTTCAAAAAGTTCACAGTAATTCTTGTCTCTACACACGGATGATTTAGGACCGACAAGTGTATGGTAATTCACAAAGTCCTAGGCTCTGGGGGTAAAGTGAGCACGTTGGTTGTTTATAAAGGGACTCCAAAGAAATGGGGTGAAGATGAAAGCTTATGGAGGCTACAAAAGAACAACAACACAAAAAGGTGACATAAAAGAGGTCAGAAATACTTGTGTCACAGGCATGGTCTGCCAGACATTCATAATGAAACACGTCAGAACTTTGTCATGACAGATTGAAACTCATGTGTGCATGAACTGCACAAAATGGCTGAAACCACATGAAAATTAGGCAGTTCTCTGCTTCAGGGTAATGTGTTTGAATTTGAGCCTGGCTCAAAACATTTGACATAATTGTTACTGCTTTGATTCAGTAATGCCAACTGAGTACTCTGAAGGAAGCAGGAGGAAGCCTGGCATATCCTGAATGATGTTAATAATTTGTACTTACAACTACTGGGTTCAGAGCCTCGTCACCTTTTTCATCATTACCCTCCTTTTGTGATGACTGTGCACAAAGGAAGGGAAGTAGGGAGGAATGGAGCATCATCCCTTTTAGTTTATTTTATTCATGGGATGTGTAACTTCACTCAGAAGACCAGCATTCATTACCCATCCTAATCACCCAGAGAACAATTAAGAGTTAACATTGTTAATGGTACAGACCAGGTAAGGATGGCAGGTATTTTCCCCGAAAGGACATTAGCATACCATTTGGGTTTTTGTCAAAAATAATTGATATTGTGTCTGGGTGGGTTGCGCTTCGGCGGGTCAGTGTGGACTTGTTGGGCCGAAGGGCCTGTTTCCACACTGTAAGTAATCTAATTGACAGTGGTCACCATGAGGCTAGCTCTTTTTAAGAGTTCAGGCTTTTGTTTTTAAGTTGAATTTTTAAACCTCCCACAGCGGAATTCAAACCCGTGTCCCCAGATACATCAGTTTGGGGTTCTAGACTACTAATCATGACATTACCACTATGCCACTGCCTCCACTCGGTGAAGGAGACAGTCAAGATTTGATCAGGTGAAACAGTTTAATGCTTCACATGGAAGTCAGGGTAATAGTGCCAATCAGTAGGCTGGCACTGACAAGGTGCCTTTGACCCCCATCTTCTCCAATGCCAAAAATTAAGTGATCACAACAAGCTGATTTATACAATACATACATGAATTGAACAAATAATTAAATGAGGATAAAATAGATAATTAAGGCATGTGAGGTGTTTGGGGATTGGTGAAGTGAGAGATGCATTGGCATGAGGAAATTAAACAGATGAATGGATTCTGAGGTGCAACAGATTGCAAGATAAGGAGTTGGAGATGGCTTTAGCTGGACTGCACTGCTGTAATGAAGAGTGTCCTAATGGGGGAAAAAAAATGAAAATTGTAATGTTGCCTTGAATGTCCCACTAAGATCAGAATTAGAATGAGGTTTTATTGCTGCGTGTACTTAAGTACAGGGATACAGGAGTACAGGGAAAAGTTTACAATGTCACTATTCACAGCACCATCTTAGGTACAAGGTACTGAGGTACAAAATCTTGGGTAAAAAGTAGAAAAACAAATGTTGTTGCTCAAGTTGTTATAATCCTGAGGATAAGGATTCCAGTCAGGAACACCACCCTCCAGGAATCATGCATTTGGGATCATGATTTGTGGCGTCCACATCTATTACTCCTTTCTTTGATGCCCCAATACATATTTGAAAATTTGAATGATTGATATTGTGCAATCTTCAGTTCTGACTGCTCCCATGTCTTACCTGAGGTGCAGTTACCACTGCAATATTCAAAATTCTGTAATGAAAGTGCTCAGAAGAAATATAAGCAATTAATTTGAGAAAGAATTAAAACAGCAACGCAAGTTGAACAATGCATTTTGAAGTATTGCCAATGCGGTTGTTTGCATTAGCTTCCCACTATATGACAGTGATAGATGTAATAATTGTTTGAAATATGTAACAGAGACATAATTCACATATTGATAACTCTGGATCCACATGTTCATAAGATTTCATCGGCATTTTGCAAATATGAACTTATCATCGAATCCCTACAGCATGAAAGCAGGCCATTCAGTCCATCAAGTCCACACCAAACCTCCAAAGAGCATCCCACCCTATCCTGTAGCCCTGCATTTCCCATGGCTAGCCTGCATATCCCTGAACACCACGGGGCAAGTTAGCATGGCCAAACCACCTAAACTGCACATCTTTGGACTGTGGGAGGGAACCAGAGCACCAAGGAGAAAACGCACACAGACATGGGTAGAAAGTGCAAAATCCACACAGCCACCCAAGGCTGGAATCAATCTCGGCACTGTGAGGCAACAGTGCTAACCACTGAGCCACCATGCCACCCAAATGGGCATTACATCAGTATTTCAACAAAGGGCAATATATTTTGTGTTAGCAATGGACAGGCAATGTCTGAACTTTGCATTCCTGGCAGTGAACCTCCTCCACCAAGACCACATATCTGAAATTCCAGTGAACATTCAATAATGGTCATGAAATCATGTAAAGGATATGCCCAAACTTCTAGTATGTGCTCAAAGTGGGCAAGATGCCCAGTGCATATTTGGAAAATTATCTGAATTTAAAATGATCTTCTGTGAAGAAAGATAATCTAAGCACTATAATGTTCATCCTGAGGGAGAATGTATCTTTGTAGTCAATTAAAAATGTACGTCATTGATGCTTTAGTTTTATTACTTTAGAAATAGAATCCACCTCTGGAAAATGTTAGATTTGGTGACAGTTATCGAAAATGAATTAATGTTTTCTGAATTAATTCTAAGAATAACCTTCTCCTCATATCAAAAATCAAATTAATATTTCTGGCTGTTGTTTGTTCCATAATGGCGTTTTCCCCAGGAGCAACTGATTGCTAGTAAATCAGTTATTTCCGTTTTCTACTTCAGTAGTAAGTGTGACTTCTATCATTGTTTCACACACAAGGACAAGTACTGTAGGACTTATTTAGGCAGGAGTTGGTTTATCAAAATGTGATTGTAAATGTCACATTTAAAGAGCTTGTACCAAAATGCTCAACTATAAAGTAGTGCTAATGATGGTTAGCATCTGTAATTCCCTACAGGGCATGATTCCAGGCTTGGTTACTCATTGAGGGAAAAACCCTTGGGAAGACAGGAGATCTTGCCAGCTGGAAGAAAGGAAACTCTCACAGCAAACCAACTTCATCAAGCCTTTAATAACCAATGACAGAACAACCCTGCCTGAGGGCCGGCAGCAAATCATTCACCAGCATTGTTTCAGACATGGTGTCCTTATGGTCATTAAAGATGTAATTGCTTTTAAACACAGAAAGCAGAAATTTTCCAACTTCCAAGAGCACAATTCAGGGATTCTGGCACAGAATGGGCATAATTTCCAACCAAATTATCATGCTCATAATCATTGTTGTGTTTATGAACTAGTAAAACAATTAAATAAAGTTTTACATAATCAGTTAGGTTAATTTGATTACATGATGCTACAAATGTTTTGTTCAATTCTCAATTAAATTAGATTAGATTAGATTACATTGCAGTGTGGAAACAGGCCCTTCGGCCCAACAAGTCCACACCGACCCACGACTCACCCATACGCCTACATTTATCCCTTACCTAACACTATGGGCAATTTAGCATGGCCAATTCACCTGGCCCTGCACATCTTTGGACTGTGGGAGGAAACCGGAGCACCCGGAGGAAACCCATGCAGACACAGGGAGAACGTGCAAACTCCACACAGTCAGTCGCCTGAGGCGGGAATTGAACCCGGGTCTCCGGCACTGTGAGGCAGCAGTGCTAACAACTGTGCCACTGTGCTGCCCACGCACTGCAAAAAAATTTAACTTATAAGTTTTCTGCTAAAGCTGCGGTGGAGGGCGAATGACATTAAAACATGGCATATACTTTCAATACAAAAGTGTTTTATGCTTAAATTGTCAAGTCATTTTCTTAACCTTCACTCCTCGTATATCTTCTCAGCTGAAAAAATCTGCCTGTTGTCTACCAATTTTGTCTTAAAAGCAAGTGAGAACTGATGAATTCATTCACTCTGGACACCACACTTTATTTTCTATTAATTATTACTTGATTGAAAATGAAATTTGAAATGCTATCACTCCAAACAATTGCTTATGTTTCATGAACAGATGGTGAATAATAAAGAAAGGACTATAATTTTATTTTTCAAAATTCTTTCAAATTTGATCAGTAAGTGTACCAAATAAGTTCAAACTGTAATGTACAGATTTTGAAGGTTGTGGTTATAGTCTTTGCTGTCAATATCAATTAGGATGGCTTTGAGATGTCGATAAGCAAAGGAGAAAAAAAAAATCAAAGTTCCTGCTGCTGACTGCTTTCCCATGACCCAGTTCCAATAGGAACTGCAGGGTGAAATGTAACAATCCCTGCTGACTCATTTTAAGGAATTCCTCTGCCACATCCCAAATGGTCATACTCTCCTGACTGGCAATCTCAAACCCTGCCCCCCGGGGGACCAACCATTCAGAACCCACCGCTACAGCAGACCCACCTTCAGACACACCTCCTACTCTTCATCGACCGCTTGTCGTTCCAGCAGTGGCCATCACTCAAACCCGGGCTGCAGGAAATAAAGACCATCCAGCCAATCTGATTGATGGGGGCAAGTGTCACCCTGGGTGAATTAATACCAGACTGGAAGGGAAATGGATGTAGGGAAGCCAGCTGTTTTGTGGGTGAGTTCCTGATCAACCTTCAGCCGGGTCATGGGGAACTCAGTGCCCTGTGAAATCCAGCCAAACATCTTAATATAGCACAAAGAGATATTTCAGTCTCCAAATGAAACCAGGATTGGGTTCAATTCAAATAATCAATTAGAAATCTGTGTTCAAAACTGAGGTCATTCATAAGGAATGGAAACTTGAACATCTTACCACAGAATGGCTGGTCTTCAAATCCAAAATGGGACAGCATTTTCAAAAGAGTTGAATAAAAAGAATAACAGGGTAAACAAAGAAAAAAGCTTTATGATGAGCACGTATATAAAACTCAGCTTTTATTTACACTGCTCAAGTTAATGGATGAGAATTTCTTCAAAACCACTTCCAGCCCGTGAAATCGCTGCCAGATGTGAGTCGGAATCCCAGTTTACCAACTAAGTTATGGCATTGAAGTTGTGTTGTCTCTGAGGAAATTCTTGGCCACAATTTGTGCAATAGCTTAGCAGCAAAGCAGGTGCTGCCAGCTTTTCAGTCCTTTTTTATTTTAATTGATACTTCAATTATTTTTAAGCATATTAATTTTTGTGCTCAGCAAGCACCTAAATAATGGTCAAGTCAATTAAACAGAAGCACTCACAGCAAAAATTCAAGCTTGAAAAATGGCCCTTGGGCAAAGTGTCAGGAGCCACAGTAATCATGGACCTGAACCCCACAATGAATCACTACCTTCAGAAGTCACAAAGCATAGAAATAAAGCAGTAGGGTGTTTAATTGGGAAATTATGAAACATAAATTTTGACCTTTGTTTAATTCATGTTATGTGTCCATATTAGATTAAAACATCTAGATTAACTACACAGAATGCAGCACATCAATGTTTCAAGGAAGTCTCAAACTTTCTTGCTGATAGGTACCATTATAGCCCATAGCTTTGTCCCATTAGGAATAAACAGTCTTATATTGAAGCACAGGAGTTTTCCTGTTTTTGAACAGATATTTTTCTTTTACAGAGGAACTGAATGAGAATCAGAATGAATGATCATATTCATCTCAGTGCAATCATCAAACAGATCCCTAGTCAAGAGATCCCAAGATCACATATACCAGGCATGCTTGGTGACCTCTTCCTTATCTTCCATTCTATTCTCCATTATCTTCCACAAGGAACAATCTAGAAATATTTTCATTTCTTCTTATGAGCTCAATCAATATATGCAACCCTTCACGTTTCATGCCCTAAGCAGACATTGGTGACCATGGTCTTCCATTGGATTACTCCATGACTATGTTTAGCAAAGTATTCACACACCTTCTGGTCCTGAAGTGGGGCTGGAACCCAGAGCTCCTGTCTATTATGCCACAAGGCCTGCTCACAAGCAATTATTTGTTGTCATTTAATATACTCATCTCTTTTACTCTCTGTTTCTTCTGGTAAGATGACAGTGGAGTAGCATTTCTGAGCCCAGGGCTCATCCACTCTGTCTGCTTTTCATTTTTCATTTCTTCTTTTCATTTTCTTCCTCTATTTTACTTAGATCTTGTTGAACAGCTCAGTTGTGACGATAGCATCGGTGGTGGTGAGTGAGCCCAGCATAGACTCGACTAGGCTCAACATCGCAGATTCAGGTAGGCCCAGCAGTGAGGATTTGTGGTGGTGCTGGAGCGAATCAGGTTCCCAGCGGTTTCTGCATCCAGCACAGATTAATGGAGGTGGAGGTGACTTTGGGCCCAGTACGGGACCCAGCAGCATCAGCATCCACTGCATCAGCAAGGTGGGCCTGAGGCAGCCTCATGGCAGCTGCAGAGTCGATATTGGACTGCCAGCGACATTGGTGGTGTCTGCATTGGTGAGATCCATCGAGGACTCATAGTGGTGAAGGCATCAATGGAAATGTGGCCTCGTGCCTGGCCACCAGGCCCATGGCCCATAGCATAGCACTTAATCAGAAGAACTGTAAAGATGAAAACATTTTTCTTTCTTCCTTCATTTTTCTGCCTTTATACTCTGTTTTATTTTAAGATGTTACCAGAGAGTTGACTTATGGCTGCGCCAGAGAGAGTAGATATTGTTGTCCACTTCCTCTCTATATTAAAAGAAACTGTTTTGAAATGGAATTCTGTGTCATTGACAAATTTCTGAACTTCATTATATGAAATATATTTGAAAAAAAGTGTCATTCTAATGGTCTACTTTAATAATAACGAAGAACCTCATTTTAAGGAAGGGCAGCTTGTCAGGATAATTAATTTGTGCAACAAACGTGTTTTTCTCTCTTGAAACTGAATGGCTCACAGTAAATCAGAAGCATCTCATCCTTGAACAGCTCTCGGTTTTTTTGTGTTTGAAGCAGAGTCAAAGACACCAGAGTACAGTCTGGGATGGAGCTCAGGATAACAGACCCTGAAATAGAAAATGCTAGAACTAGCCAACCAGCTTATCATCATCGTTGGAGAGGCCAGCAGAGGTTATGGCCTGGATTTTCCAAGGGCTGAAGATGCCAAACTTCCTGTTAAAATTTTGTTATGTATTCCACCCAGAATCCCATCAGATACCCCATAGTAATGAATAATGGAATCAGGAAGTGCTTGAAGGTGAGACTTTGGCTGCTTCCTGCCAGAGGAGAGCTGCTAGATTGACCAGCAGCACTTCAATCCAGAAGATCTTGCTGGGAGCAGCTGGGCAATAGGGAGTCCCACCAGACAGAAGAGACTCCAGGTAAGTACAGGTCAGGGGCTTTGCAGAGATACCACATGAGGGAAGGAGGAGAGGGGGAATAATCTGAGAAGTAGAGAGGAGGGGATTAAAGCAGGGCATAATCTTGAAGAGAAGCTTCCACTGGGCCCAGGGGATACACAAGTAAGCTGTCTACTTCTTGCCTAATACCCCACAACTCAGGTGATTTTGCTAGTCCTCCCACTGGTCATGACCCTCCTCTTGCTGGGAGTAAATTACCAGAGGGCATGGAGTAAGAACTTATAGAGATCAATGACTGATCACTTAAGAGCTGAGGCACAATGACAGCTGACCCAGGAAATGCCTCCCCTGCCTGTGCCCAATTTCACACAGGTTAAGTACGAGCAGGTAGACAGATGCAAGGGCATCTTCTAGGTATTAAGTGTTGCTCACTTCAAATCCGCCTGCCAGCCCTGTGTCTCAGGTCAATGATCAAAGATCAGAAACACAAACTTACCCAGTGACTTCAAAGGTGGGCTGCAAAATAAAGCTGGGCATAAGATCATATGGGATTGTGGAGGGGTTTCCATGACCGTTACCTACACATGTCACCAGTGCTAGGCAGCCCCCCCTTGACTCACCAATTAATGGATGTTTGAGGGCCTCCCATGTCTGCTGGTATTTCATCACGAGCCTGGGGTGCCCCCCCACCCCCATAACTTTGGTTGTGGAAACTAGAGTATTCTTGGCCATCTTATCGCCATGTCACCTCTCCCCTCACTTAGTCCTACCTAACTACTCCGAAAGAACTTTCCCAATGAATAAAACTGCAAGTCTCCATCACTGCCTGTGTCTGGGGCTAGGTGTAGCCCAGCAGTGACCAATACTCCCAGGGTCAGCCTTGAGGTAGGAAGAGCTGCAGGACCTACAACTGGCTGAAATGTAGCGAGAGCTGAAGCTGGTAGGTCACTCTGAGCAGAGATGAAATACCTGCAGAGGAATCATTTGGGCCTTGGGTGCTATCTTTCCTGCTTGCCAACCCATTATTGGGATAAGGCTTGATGGTCTGATGGTCCTTCATCCTTCAGATGGTTGGTTTTAATGGTCCTTCAGTGTGTAACTGAGGAAGTATGCAATAAACTGGCAGCATCCACGTGTGGCAAGGGGCATTTCCACCAGCAATAAAATGCCTAGATGGTCCAAAAACCATCTCTAATTCAGGCCTTAATCATATAAATTGGATGCCCAGCTCCGTGATGTTGATAGACAATCCTGCTTCCTGTTCATCTCCCCCACCCCTCTCCAAACCTCCACCTCCAATACCATCTCCATGGAGAGAGAAAATTCAGCCCAATCATCAGTTAAGTTCCATGTTATCAATCCAAACCTTTCATCTCAGTTCTCAATATGAATATAGAACTGATAGTCATATAATTTACCTGTTTTAGGTCCAAAGTGATAATCACATAATGATACTCCATTCCATTTTGAATGCTGGGACTTTGCCACCATCTGTTGGTCCCATCAATTGCATTTGATATTTCATGTCGTTCTGTAGAAGAAATGCGAACAGCATTCAAAACTGGTGGGAAATGTGGTCAACATCAAAGAGTAACACAATGCCAAAATTTCCATCCAGCTGGTATTGAAGTTATGTTGCAGCTATACAATATACTGATCAGCTCCGCCCCTGTCATACAGGGGAGCAGCTCTGGGCACCAGATCTTAGGAAGGACATATCGGCCTTAGAACCAATGCAGTGTAAATCTTGATGCCTGTGTCAAATTTGACAGCCATCTCTGGGCAAGAAAAATGGCAGATGAACTAATGAATGAGTCGTCAGCAATGCATCCACAGGTAAATGGGTCATGAGTCCATGGCTCAAGTCAGACCCTGAAGTGTGTACCTTCACTCTATTGACACTGTGTTATAGTGGGTAGCAGGATAGGCCCATGCCCAACATGCAGCCAATTTGACGGGGAGCTGCCTGTTGAACCACTGCAGTCCATGTGCTGAAACCAAGCAAGAGCAAAGTCATTGAGCTGAACAGTAGAAGAGAGACGTTGGAAGAGAATTCTGTGATTTCAGGCTGCACAGGGGATCCAAAGAATGAGTAATATTCCCACTTTGTTGGAATGGTGAAAACTCAATTCAATCCACTGGGGAGTTGTTACAATGGTCTCCAATAAATTGGCAAAAATTGCCCTTTGCCTACATGCAGAATTGGACTGAAAGGGTTCTGGGTAGAAATAGAATCACAATGCCTAAAGTAGGGGAAACTGATCATAACATTTACATTCATTGGTTACTATCAGAGGGAGAATTTTCAGGAACTAAAGAGAAAATGAATGGTTTGTTGACAGGGTACAGCTTAACCAGGGCCTGTTCAGACAGAAAAAAAATTGAAACTCTAGTGCTCTCCATTATAAAGAGAAAAATCCTGTTATTGTGATCCAAAATATCATAAGTCCTATGATATTCACTGTAATAAAACAGCTGCAATCCATTTGCAGATCCAGTTTTGTTACACAGATCAATTTTATATTTTGACTCTATGACAGTCATAAAATAATAGTTCATTCAAATATCCAAACAAAGTCTTTAAAGCTTATCAGTTTCAATGTTCTGAAGGGAGGAAAGACGTTGCTGCTGATTTTCAAATCAAATCTCTGTGTAAAAGTTAAAGAGCAAGCAGTGTCTCCCTCCCTTCTGAATGATGACAGAGTACACCATAAGTGCAGTCAACAGGAAAAATCCCAGACAGTAATAATTTGAAAATCAACAATTCCTTGAAGTCTGTCTCCATTAAAAACAAGTGTTACATACCCTTCGGATTTCTACTGTTCAAATCACAGATCCTGCACTGTGGGTTCCTAAATGGTCGCCCAGGAACATGTTCCACCAGCTTGCAGTACATTTCAGACCCATTTTGACCACAGGTAGCATTGGAAGTAATATCAGCCATGCTGGCAAGGTTTAGCACAGCCGGAAACAACCCTGAAAAGAACAAAATAACTTGTGTTAAAAGACAACTTCTCAATAATAACTTTTATTTCACTAAACTGAAGAAAACTTTTATCATTAAGGTCAGGTGAATTGGTCATGCTAATTTGCCCATAGTGTTAGGTGCATTAGTCAGAGGGAAATAGGTCTTGGTGGGTTACTCTTCAGAGGGTCGGTGTGGACTGATTGTGCCGAAGGGCCTGTTTCCACGCTGTAGGGAATCTAATCTAATCTAAAATTAAGCAATACTTAATTCAAAAAAAAACCTTTGTTCTACTAGTGCTTCAGCTGCAAAAGAATTACATATATAACCATAGAGTGAAATAGTTTCACAAACAGAATTAATGTGTTCCTTTTTACTGCCCATGATTAGTGTGTTCTACGATTCTATATGATATGTGGGAAATTGTTAAGCATGCTCTCACATAATCCTCTGTGTTAAAGAAGTGCTACATCTAACAGTTATATTTTATTTACTTGTTTTATGCAAGATTATATATTGTCTTTTTTCTTCTTGATGACAACTGCATTATTTGATTGGTACACTGCATTCTGGAATGCTTCATACTAACATTGCTTTTTGAAAGATTATATCACATATGCAAAACCATTAATCCCTTTCATAAAAAAACAAAGTGCTGAAGAAATTCAGGAGACTGACAACACCTATGGTGAGAGAAACAAGAGTTAACATTTTGATTTCAGCTGATAAAATGCCATATGAAACACAAAACATGAACCCTGTTTTTCTCCCTCCACAAATTGTTGCCAGATCTGAATTTCTCCAGCAATTTCTGTTTTTACTCCAAATTTCCAGTCACCGCTTTTATCCCAGTTCATGTTTAGTTAACTACTCTTACCCAATCGTAAGACTTTCAGGTTTTGTTTTTTTTGCAAGCAAGTTGTACTATCTAAGTAAAATAATTACTCTGACTGCATGAGAAGTCCAGCCATTAAAGAAAAAAAAATGACTTTGTTGCATTGACAGTCAAATCCAATCTGGCAGCATTCAATGAGAATTGAGATAGAATGCTGGTACTAGGGTTGTTTTGCGCTTCTGCCAGGAATAATGGCATCACCTCAAATATAACAGATGTTGTTTCTATTGGTACAGCAAGTCGAACATTTTGGCAAATATGTTTTTAACAGTTTTGCAATCCACAGACAGCTGCATGCACTATGCCTCTGACATGTGAAACACGATTACACAGAGCTCATAGCACTAATAGAAATAATCCCTGCAGTTCTTGGCTTTCAGTAAGGACCTAAATTTAAAAATTAGCACATTAGTAAATTTATTAAAAAGAACTAATTGCTGCTGAACTCTGCAAATTGGAGAAGAATTTTTAAACAAGTTGCGAATTACAGATCAGTACAGGCATATATCAGTGGGGAACATGTAATTTATGTGATACCTCTAGAAGTTAGAACATTAGCGTTGTCTCCCTGCAGTTCAATTAAAGAGATGTACAGAATGTTGCAAGCAGGTAAGAAGGGGGAACTGAGTTGACTCTGTTTGAACCAAAGGTTCCAACTCTCTTTGCATTAAACAGTACCTCTCCAATCATAGAATCCTTATAGCGTGAAAGCAGGCCATTTGGCCCATCTGGTCCACACTGACCCTCCGAACAACATTCCACACAGACTCACCCCCCTTACCCTATCCCTGAAATCCTGCAGTTCCCCTGGCTAACTCACCTAGCATGTACATCCCTGGACACTATGGTCAAATTAGCATGTTTTTTGCACATTTCTTGGACTGCGAAAGTAAACCGGAACACCCGGAGGAAATCCATGCAAACACGAGGAGAACATGCAAACTCCACAGAGCCAGTTGGCCAAGGATGGAATTGAACCCAGATCTCTGGCGCTGTGATGCAGCAGTGCTAACCACTGAACCACCATGCTGACCAATTGAAAATGGTGCTAATTATTTTTGCTGTGAGCAATAATGAACCAATAACAACATATTTTTGAATCAATAATAAAACAACTGTATCAATTCGCAAAGGATATGGTGTTGGTACACATATGCACACAGCCATACAGTTAAGTGGAAACGTAATCATACCCAATACAAAGTAAGATGAAAGAAAGCACATTTTAGAGCCTTGTGGTTGTCTTTGACACAAAAGTTTAACCTGAAGCGGACACTGATTAGCTGTTTTCTTGGATGCAGTCAGTCATAATGAACATTGCAGTTTTTGAAAATTTTTGAGCTCTTTGCTTTTTATTTTAGAGCTGTTTCTATGGGAAACAGGTGCATTGTGAGAGAGAAAATGGAAACAGTAGCTTCTCCTCAATTATTTCTCAAAATCATTTTGGAAGCTCCCTTGAAATATTTGTCCAAGTGATGATCCCTTTGAAAGATTTTCCAAGTGTAGTAGATGTTGTAGAAGAGTGACTAAAAGTTGAATGCTGAGGAGTACATCAAGTACTGCCCAATATGATGATGCCATATGAACCTGGGCAGCGGTAAAAGCTTTGGATCTTGAATGAGTAAGATCTCACCTCATGGTCTCCCTCATAGTCTCAGAACAATGTTCCAATATAACTTAAACTCACTTGTTATCATGCAATAAGTTACATCTTGTCAGAGCATGTTCTCAGTAGTCTACCAGGTCACTTTCTTCTGCTACACTAGATCAAACAGGCCAGCTAGACCTCTATCAGGAAAAAGGATGGTAGTGGCAAATCTGCCAGATGGATCTTGCACTATAATGAACTGTGGTGAGAATCCAGCTGACAATGTGATGGCAAATGGTACAATCATTTTGTTCATGGGAGGTGGGCATAGCTGGCTAAACCAGGATTTATTGCCAATCCCTAAATGTCCAGAGAGCAGTTTAAGAGTCAACTACATTGCTGTGGGTCGTATGTTTACTGTACCAGGTAAGGATGGTGGATTTCCATTTCTAAAGGACATCAGTAAATTAGATGGGTTTTACAACAATCAACATCGTTTACGCAGTGGCCATTCAGTGCGCATTTTATTCCAGATTTTTATTGAATTCAAGGTTCAGCGTTTGCCATGGTGAGATTCAAACCCATAATGCCAGAATATTCAGTAAGAGTTATAGATGACTAGCGCAGTGACACTGGCACTGTGCCACCATCTCCTTTGAGCTGCAGCCATGGAGACCCAAAGTTCTTCAGAAAAGCTGGATGGGGTGATCATTGTGTGTGTGTGTGTGCTTCTAAGAGCTCTGACAGGCTGGCTTTTTGAACAACCCATCTCTCATACTCAGCAGCCCCTGGGACTGCCATCCAACATTTTTTTGTCATGCACAGGATAAAAATCCCCACCTTTGAAAGCACTATCTCTTAAGAGAAAGACAACTGTCTCCTGAGACTCCTGAGAGATAACTATCAGAAATTCCCCCAACTGCTGTTATCCACTTCTAGAATGAAAGCTCAGCTCAATATCACTGCTATAATATTGCTACAATATAGAAAATACAGGAATTAACTTCTGCACAGCAAGATTTCATAAATGGCAAGATAAATGACAGACTGATCTGTTCTGGAAGTGTTCTTGAAGGATGAATGCTAGAACTCCTCCCCCGTAATTTGCAACTTGCTCACCCTGCTTTGCTTATTGTGCATGGCCAAATCCTTTGAGCATGAGAGCACTATAATTTGGTTTGTGCTGTCAGGCACGTGGAATAACTTCGAGCGGCTGACTTGCACTCGACCTGTGTGGGAATTTATGAGATGCTACATGGCCATCCAGTCACAGACAGCCCTAAGGGAGCATTGTTCGCATGGGATTGTTTGAATCCAATTTAGCAGGTGAACAGACTCCAGTTTAACATGTTATCTAAGTGAGAGCACCAGTGCAGTATTCCCACACTAGTACACTGAAAAGTCAGCCAACATTATAGTCTCACAAGCCTGTCCGCAGCTTGAACCCCGAGACCTTCCAGAGTCGAGGTAAAAGAGCTTCCATGAATCAAGAACAAAGTAGATATAATGAAAACAAACTCAAAGCCTTAAACATAACCTATCTATTTTTGTTGTAGCTTTTATCTCAAGGAATTATAAAACAAAACAGATAATGTCAATATTTAACATATAACATTTAATATATAACATTTTCTTCCTGAAACAAATTTATAACTCACTGCAGTTTTTGAATGTATTTAAAACGACAAAATTATTCCTTGTTCAAATATGAACATTAGCTAAGGTTCTTTTATTTTTCTTTCCATGGACATATTAATTTACATAAACTACAATTTAAATGAGAATGGGACTTAGGCCACAACATGTACTTACCCAATGCATAGGAATCAAAGGCATTCCACAATAGAAGTGATTGTGAGCTCCCCTGGCGTAGCACTTGTGAGACAGATGCACAGCAATTGTAACTAAGTGTGTAACCAAATTGTAACCAATTGCAACCAAAGCTAACACAGTGTGTTTGGAGCAATGTTGCAGATGTTCCAATGGTTAGGGAGCAATTTCTACAGTGTAGATCGGAATTGCACTTGGCATGGTTCATCAGTCGTTCGCACTGATGCCTCACAGTGCCAGGGACCTAAGTTTGATCCTACTCTTGAGGAACTGTTTGCATGGAGTTTGCACATTCTCCCTACGCATATGCAGGTTTACTCCGGGTGTTCCGGAGTCACAATCCAAAGATGTGCAGGTTAGGTGGATTGGCCACGCTAAATTGCCCATAGTGTCCAGGGATGGGCTGGCTAGGTGTATTAAACATGGACAATGTGGGGTTATAGGGACAGGGTGAGGGTGGGTGTAGGTGGGTTCCACACCGTAGGGATTCTATGATCATGCAGATTCCCAAATGCAACAGCGTCTCTGGTAACTGCCCAGGAAATTGACAATTCCGATAAGCAATTCTGCCGTGTCTGTAACCCTCCAATAAAGACCCTTAAAATGGGGGAACTCAGAGGTCTGATTCCATTAATAATACTTATCCAGGAAACATTTGATTTCTGGGTAACCATTAAACTAAATGGCTAATTCACTACACACCTCGCCAACTACATTCCCCCTGACCATTTTCTACTACCCCATCAACTAGATCCTGATTATTCACATACCTAACACAATTCCATCCTACCCACCTAACACCTTAACCCACTGCCATCCTAACCCTACATTCACTTTGCACATATCCCCTCTTGCAGCAACTATTCTGTATATTTATATCACAGAACACACCACACTCAATCTACAAAAGGACTGCCGATTTTGACAAAGTTTCTCTCTGCTACTGGATTCAGGATCTCAAGACAGATTCTGGACAGAGGCGCCCGCCCAGAAATCTCCAACACAGAAGACAATTTGAGTAAATGGGTAAACTTTAAAGTCTGACAAGGGAAGGAAATCCAACCTCTGCCCATGATCGAAATGTGTGGACTGTTGCATGGGCTTGGAAATGATGAATCAGCTTTAATCTGCAACAAACACAAAGGCAATCCTTTACAAACAGAGCAATAATTAACACCTGAAGCCCATGATACACACCCGATGTTTGGAGCTTATCTGTCTTTCATCTCCTGAAGAAATGCTGCAGGAGCCACTGGAACTTCCAGCAAGGACTCATTGTTTCCAGTTTAATCAACACATACCTTCTCGTTTGGATTGAATTTGGGTTGAATTTGTGGTAGGACTGTTTGTTCTAACCTTTGCATAATTGCCTCTGCTATGAGTCCCGAGATTGGTGATCCCATGGGTGTTCCGTTGATTTGTTCGTAAATCTGGTTGTTGAATGTGAAGTGTGTTGTGAGGCACAAGTCCAGTAGTTTAAGTATGCCGTGTTTGTTGATAGGTTCAGCGTCCTGTTTTCTGTTCTGTATGTCCAGTAGGTTGGCTATTGTTTCTCTAGCTAGGGTTTTGTCAATCGAAGTGAACAGTGCCGTCACGTCGAATGATATCATGGTTTCTTCTTTGTCTATGTGTATATTTCTGATGATGTCCAAAAATTCCTGTGTTGATTGTATAGAGTGTTTGGATCCGCTGATCAGGTGTTTCAGTTTCTGTTGTAGTTCTTTGGCCAGTTTGTATGATGGTGTCCCTGGTAGTGATACTATGGGTCTGAGTGGGATGTCTGGTTTGTGTACTTTAGGTAATCCATAGAATCTGGGGGTGTTGTTGCTTTCCAGTTTCATACTCTGGGTCAGATATGTCGATGACACGTTTGTAATCATTAAAAACACGGAAATAGAAAAAACACACCGGATCATCAACGCCACACTCACAGGAATCCGATTCACGAGAGAAGAAGAAAAGCATAGCCAACTCCAATTCCTAGACGTGATGGTACAGAGAACACCAGACGGAGAATTCACTACAAAGGTATACAGGAAAGCCACACACACAGACCAAGTCCTAAACTATGAAAGTAACCACCCCAACACACACAAACGAAGCTGCATCAGGACACTATTCAAAAGGGCCACAACACACTGCAGTACACCAGGACTGCAAAAAGAAGAAGAGGAACACCTATACAAGGTATTCGCCAAAAACGGATACCCACGCAACTCCATCAGCAGATGCCTAAGAGAAAGACCACAGAACGAGGACACACCACAACCAAAAGGACTAGCCACACTACCATACATCAGGAGCATCTCGGAACTGACTGCCAGACTACTGCGACCCCTAGGATTCATAACGGCACACAAACCAACAGCCACGCTCAGACAACAACTCACCAGAACGAAGGACCCGATACCCAACATGAGCAAGACGAATGTAGTGTACAAAATACCATGCAAGGACTGCACTAAACACTATATAGGACAAACAGGAAGACAGCTAACAATCCGCATACATGAACATCAACTAGCCACGAAACGACACGACCAGCTATCCTTAGTAGCCACACACGCAGACAACAAGCAACATGAATTCGACTGGGACAACACTACTATCATAGGGCAAGCCAGACAGAGAACAGCCAGGGAATTCCTAGAGGCATGGCATTCATCCACAAACTCCATCAACAAACACATCGACCTGGACCCAATATACCAACCACTACAGCGGACAGCTGAAACTGACAACCGGAAGCGGCAGGGACAGACCACTATAAACGCCGGAGGAAACATCAAAGAAGCACTTCGCAGGAGGCTCCCAAGCACTGATGATGTCGCCTCGCCAGGGGACGAAACGTTTGCAACAAAAACTTCCAGCTCGGCGAACAGAACCACAACACCTTTCACTGTGCCTCACTCCTAAAAGTAAAAGAAAAAGAGAACAAGAGCATCAGGGGCTCTGTTCACTGTGACAGCTGGCTGTGAGGTAGCTAGGTCACAGTCAGGGACTCTCCTTGTGTAAGTAAAGGGTGACCTAGTGACAGGATACTGTCCTCTGTGGACAGTGCTATCACCACTGCTCAATCCCGGAAGGACACAGCTTCCAGACTGAGCTAACCTAGGGACATAGACACAAATCAAGTCTAGTGGACCAATCAAATCGCTGATCTGTTTGCGTTTTGTAAATTCTCCAATCCTGCCTGCTCCCTTGGCCTTCTTGCCTATAACAATGTAACAACCTACTTCTTCAAAATAATTCTCTGACTGTTCCATGAAGGCTTGTGACAAGAGGTGAGAAAACTAAACTCATCTTCACAAAGTTGTGCATCACAGATGCAGTTGTTCATGACATTACTGTAAGTAATAGCCATCATTTTGCCTACGTGGAGACTGTGGAACAAATCTTAAATTTTTTTTGGCTTGGTCTGAGTTGCACTGGGATCTTTTAAAAGGTTTCTTGATGTGAGACTGAGCGAATTCTCTCACCATATTTTACCAAACTCGTAGCATTATCAACTTACCTCACCCCTACGGCATCCGTCTGGACCCATCTCACCACGCACCATTCCCAGAACCACTCAGCACACTTCCATCGATTGTGCCCGTGTCAACTTTAAAAGTCCACTGGGCACATGGACAAGCACTGGCACTCCGAGGGCAACCTGTTTGCTCAAGGAGGTTTTCTGAAGATGTCTGAGAAGGGGAACACACCACTATTATTGGCCAACAAGGGGCTGCAGGTCCTTATCCAACACGTGATGCAAACAAGGGTTGCCAGGAGGGCAGGCAGAGGAAGCAACTGCAAAAATGCCTGGCAGCCTGGTCTAAGGTCACCACATGGGCCAGTACAGTCTCAAAGGTGCAAAGGAACAGCCATAGGTGCTAGAAGAAGTTCAATGACCTCCTCCGCTGCACCACAGAAATGTGCACAATGGCACAGTGGCTTGGTGGTTAGCACTGCTACCTCACCGTGTCAGGGACCTGGGTTCAATTTCACCCTCAGGCAGCTGTCTGTTTCCACATCTCCCTCTGTGTGCAGGATTTTCTTCTGAATACTCCAGTTTCTAGTCCAAAGGCGTTCAGGTTGTATGGATTGGCCATGTTAAATTGCTTGTGTCTAGGGATGTGCAGGGTTACAGTGATAGGGGTGGGTCTGGGAGGGATGCTGTTCAGAGGGTTAGTGTGGACATAATGGACCGAATGGCCTGCTTATACACTGTAGGGATTCTACGATTCTCTGCCACCTCACCCTCACTTCATCTTTGCCACTGCACCCACCAAGGCTCTTGGAGTGCCACTCTTGCAATTGACCGGAGCATCTTCCCTGACCTGTGCCCAGTCCTCTCCCCTCCAAATCTCCACATGATTAAAGCTGTAAGGCCTCTGCAACACCTCTCACTCCCTCATCTGCACCAGCACTAAAAGTGAGGCCATCCATTTTCACTGCACTCCATTCCTCCCTTTCTCCACAATAGGGAGGACTAAACCTGTAAGGGTGAAGGGGTGGGTGACATTATGTTCCTCCACCCTCCACCCGCTAGCAACAGAGTTCTGGCTCCCACAGGAGGCCGGGACTGCTACTGACAAAGGCAAGTTGACTCTCCAGAATGTGAATCTCCAAGGTTCAGAGAGAGGTGGATGGGAGCTGGAGAGACCAGCTATCTCTGGACTTTCCTGACAGGAAATTTCCAATGGGCCTGTGTGTGGATCCTCCTCTGGTTGGCCCTATCCTGTCTCCTTGCAATGTCAGTCTCACTCATTACACACAACTTCAAATCACCAAGTGTAACATCTTCACTGTTTCATCTTGTGGTTACATTCGGCATGTCCACCGAAGTGGGGAAGTGGCCTGGCTCTGCCAGGAGCCACATCTTCAATCTTAGAGGATGAGAGAAGCGAGTTTTCAGCAAAAACATCAGCAATAATGGATGCAAAATGCTGATAGCAGATGCTGAGAATATTAGGCTAAGGAAATTTGGGAGTGCAGGTTTTTGAGCACCTCGTTCCGTTGCTGGCCAGAGCCCAGGAACCGACACCCTGTGGTGTCAGCAATCAAAGATTTACACAGGGTGGAATAGGAGCAGCAGACAGGGAGTGTGGGAGAAAATGGGCCTCAAGCTACAATGTCTCGAAGCTACAGCAATGCTGTAGGGTCATGTTCAAGTTTGTGACTGCCTCCACGGTTAGCCCCTCTGAGTCTGCTGGAGAGGTGCACATACATCTGCAATCACCCAATCATTGGTTCCAAGGGTCTGGGGAACCTGGAATGTACTCCCTTCTTCACAAGGAGTCAGAGTGGTGCCAGGATACCCTCAGTCACAGGCCCCTCAGAGATCTCCTTGCAACTCACTCCAGTGATAGTCAAGACCATCCCACCACCATGCCTGCCCACTGCCAACCCTTGGAAGTTGATGCCAAGGTAGGTCAATGCATCTGGCAAGAAGGTCCTCATCATATCTGGACCATGCAGAAACAAGTCCACCCCCCCCACCCCCGCAAAGATTGCCCAACCAAGCCTCCAGGCCAATGGACTCCACAGTGGAGGAAAACTTCTTCAAGGCAGGCATCTTTGCAAGAGGATTCACAGTAGGGTTAAAATCAACTCGGTAAAAACAATGACTGCAGATGCTGGAAACCAGATTCTGGATTAGTGGTGCTGGAAGAGCACAGCAGTTCAGGCAGCATCCGAGGAGCAGTAAAATCGACGTTTCGGGCAAAAGCCCTTCATCAGGAATAAAGGCAGAGAGCCTGAAGCGTGGAGAGATAAGCTAGAAGAGGGTGGGGGTGGGGAGAAAGTAGCATAGAGTACAATAGGGAGTTGCAGTGGTATAGGAACTCCCTGAGATTCTTGTAGAGAGAGGAGGAAAACTTCTTCAAGGCAGGCATCCTTGCAAGAGGATTCGCAGTAGGGTTAAAATCAACTCGGTAAAAACAATGACTAGGTAAAAACAGTGTCATTGTTTTTACCGAGTTGATTTTAACCCTACTGCAAATCCTCTTGCAAGGATGCCTGCCTTGAAGAAGTTTTCCTCCTCTCTCTCCAAGAATCTCAGGGAGTTCCTCTCCCACTGCAACTCACCTATTGTACTCTATTGTACTCTATGCTACTTTCTCCCCACCCCCATCCTCCTCTAGCTTATCTCTCCACGTTTCAGGCTCTGAGCCTTTATTCCTGATGAAGGGCTTTTGCCCGAAACATCGATTTTACTGCTCCTTGGATGCTGTCTGAACTGCTGTGCTCTTCCAGCATCACTAATCCAGAATCTGGTTTCCAGCATCTGCAGTCATTGTTTTTACCCAATGGACTCCACAGCCAAGGATATTTCCTCCATCCTAGCTATGGAATCCAGGGAATAAATCAAGATGCAGTGGGAGGGAGAGGAGGAAGAAAATCTATTGAAGGCATGGGTGTCACAGAATTATAATTGATTTTGCATTTCTGTATAAATGTCACAGATTCAACCTTGCATCTGGTCATTAGTCTCTCTGTTTAGGCTTTAGGTGGTGCTGATATATATGGCCCTTCTCATACAACATCCATCTTCTCTCACACTCTTTGTCCAAAAGTGTAGCTCCCAATCAGCAGTGTCTGAGGCAGGGAGGTGCAGTACACAAAGGAGGCAAATACACCAGAGTATTCAGGGATGAGGGACACTGTAGGTCTGTGTCATGTACAGTACATGGGTCTTTGTGCAATGTTCCCTGCCTCTAAAAGCCCTGACTTGATGGGGTCACTCTCTCATCCCACTCTCTCACAGGTCAAGTCTCTTCCCCACCCACTCAGAATGTGGGCACAGCCATTTTCTTCCCCATCATGTACTTTCTATTTCCAGCATGCTGGAAGGTGCAAGTGGGTGTTCCTCGGCCAGTGACTTTCAGCCTCAACCTGAATTTGTCATGGGCACCCAAAAATCCAATCCTGGTAGACCTTCTCACCAACACCATCAGTAAGGAATGCCTCAGGGCTTTTTTTTCTTAAAAGTGTAGGAAATGTCAAACTTTTTTGTTTGTTTGTTTGTTTCATTTGCAAAGACTATACAGAAATGTTTCAATAATGGTGAATATATCAAGAATAATTATGAATTATTATTATACTTTATTATGAATAAAGTATATTTTGTAAAAAAAGAACAGAATAGTTTATTCTTAATGTGCAAAAGCTGCACAGAACTGCTTCAGTAACTGTATGAATATAAAGATATTTTATGAATAAAGCACATTTTTGCAATACAAGGATATTAGAGGCACAGCTAGTCATGTCGGCAGTTGCTTCTGAAGAATCCTTCAAGATACTGTTTGAATTCATTAAAACTATAATTCTCCTTCTCAAGATAAATGCTTAAAACCATCATCCAAATAATATTCAAAAATACAATTCATATGAGCACCTTTTGATACTTTTGAAAATAACATTTAGACAAGCCAGTCTACACACACATTTAATTTAGTAAATGCTTTTTCTGGTCTTCAGCTGATGCAAGTATTTCCTTTGGAAGTGGTTAAGGAAAATCGAAAAGCATTCTTTGATCAAGATCTGTTTTAAATTTTAGTAGCATTAAGTGTGGGAAGATCATGGCTAAAGAACATAAAGAAAATAAAATGTTGTGCCGGAAATGTTTCCCAGCTGTGTACTCAGGGTTCTGTTGTTCAGCTCCAGATGTAAAAAAAAAGTTCAATAACTTCATAATTGTTTAAAATAACTTCAACTTGAGCAAAAAACAAAATCTAATCAGGTACAGTGCAATTAAAGAAATGGAACAGTTACAACTCTGTTGTATTCAATTGCTTCGAACTGCTCAGAATATTTTTAAATTATTCTAAAGCAATATCATGTAGTTGCTCCAAAAATACTATGGCTACAGCCGAAGGAAACAGTTTACTCTGGAGCTCCAAGACTGCAGCCAACATTTATTTCACAATATCCCCAAATATTGTAAAAAAACAGAAACTCCCACTTGTCCACTTCAATATACCTTCACTCCCCATTTTCTACTGCTTGTGAAAACTACTTATGATAAAATATTCTCCAGTGTGAGCAAACTGCACTATATATTAAAATTTTTGCATCACACTCACATTCTATCCACTGCTGTTCCACCAATGTATTTTTGCCACTGAACTTTTGCCATCAATGTTTTTGTTGGCTCAAATTAAAACAGTAGCATAGCAGGAATGAAACATACACATGCAAAATACTGAGAAGCGAATGATTCTGAATAGTTAATTAAAATCAAAAAATAAACAATAGCATTGAATCATTCAAAATGGTTATGGAAGAAACATATTAGCTGCCATCAATGCTTCAGAATTGAAACCTTGTAGTGCAAAACTCTGATCCGGAGCATTTCTGGAGATGGTGTAACAGAGAATCGAAAAGCTCCAGGTGACCTGCAGACTGCCACAGCCCCAACTAACATAGCATCACAAGCTGAGGAAGCGTTCACGAAAAGACTCCCAAATGTTGCAGTCATGATGTCAAACAGCCATAACAATTAATCTGACTCTTGACTTGCAAACATAGACAGCACATTTAACAATTTGGTTTTATTCATTCATGGGATGTGTGCATCACTGACTGGGTCAGCAATTATTGACCATCCCTATTTGCCTTTAGAAGGTAGCAGCAAGCTGCCTTCTTGAAACGCTGCAGTCCTTGGGAACTATGGGCATACTCAGTGCTGTTGGGGAGGCGGCCCCAGGATTTTGAACTCATGACAATGAAGGAATAGCAATATATATAATTCTGGGGGTGTGGCTTGTAGGGGAATTTGTAGGTGGCGGTGTTTCCATGAAACTGCCACCCTACTCTTTCTAGATGAGAAATTTTGCAGGCTTGAAAGTGCTGCTAGAGGAGCCTTAGTGAGTTACTGCACTGCACTTTGTAATTGGTACACACAGTTACCACTATGTATCAGGAAGGGAATGGATGGAGTGCCAATCAAGTTACTTGCTTTGTCCTGGATAGTGACAAGCTTCTCGAGTGTAGTTGGAGTTGAATTCATGCATGAAGTAGGGAATTTTCCAACACACTCCTGATTTATGTCTTGTAGATGTTCAAAGGTATTGGAGAGACAGAAGGTGAGTTACTTGCCCAGCCTTTGACATGTTCGTGGGACCACAGTATTTTAATAGCTAGTCCAGTTGGGTTTCTGGTCAATGGGAATCCCAGAATGCTAATTATTGGATGATTTAATGGCTAATACCATTGAAAGTCAAGGGTAATGGCTAGATTCACTCTTGTAGGAGATAGTCATTGCCTGGCACTTGCAAGTCACAGTAGTTACTTGCTACTTATCAGTCCGAGACCAAATGTTGACCAGGTATTGCTGTATTTGGACATGTTTGGCTTCAGTATCTGAGAAATTGCAAATGGAGCTGAACATTGTACAACCATCAGTAAACATCTCACTTCTGACCTTACAATGGAGGGCATATCAATGATGAAGAAGCTGAAGGTGATACAGTCTGGGTACAGTGACGTTCTGGGACAGAGAGAATTGACCTCCAACCAATCAGAACCATCCTTCTTCTTGCAAGGTGTGACTTCAATCAACTCCAGTTTTGCTAGGGCTCTTGGGCACAACATTTGGTGAAATGCTACCTTGATATCAAGGGATGTCCTCTTTCCTCACCTATGGAGTTTTTAGGACAGTAATTGGCTGGATTGGTTTTTCCATATCTGGGCAACTTACATGCTTTCAGGTAGATGCTAGTGTTAGCTATATGGGAACAGCTTGGTCAGTGATGCATATAGTTCTAGAGCTTAACACTCACTTAAAGAATATGTGTTCAACCACACTCAGGAACCACAGCAACAGCATTGTTCAAAAGGACTAGGCACCCAATCTGCAGCTAAGTTAATTTGTAATACCCTCTATCAGGACAAAGTCTCAGGAAATACTCTATGGTATTTCTGGAGATATTGTGGTGAGATCCTGCATGTGACAGAGAGCAGTCCCATCATTTAGTGACATCCACCCTGTGTTTCTCCTGAACTCTATCCAGGAGAGAAGGGAAGTTCTTTTCCCTATGGATGGCAAAAGAAGGTATCACGACCAACAAAGAAGGACCAACCAGAGGTAGCTGCAGAGATCATAATCTCTAGATAGCTTGTGAGAATTTGACTCCGCTGTCGTGTGAGGATAAACGTCTGCCACACTCCACCAGGGTATTTGTCACTCCCTCCTCTTGAGTCGAAGAATGTGAACTCGCATTCTCAGTTTGTCAATGCAGAAGGCTGCCACACACAAGACTGGGTGGCAGCCATCTCCATCAGGTGCCTTATGTGTAGTGATGCAGCCATCTCCATCAGTTCATTACAGTTCCACTGTGCAACAGCCTCTGTTATATCTGTCAGGATTCACATTTAAAATATTAAAAGTGTTACAACATTCAGCAGGACATCCACCTATAGCTCATTGCCTTTTCCAAGAAAGAGCATGCTTGATACTTTTCACCAAATATTTGAATAGATCAAGGGTGCAACCACAAAAATGACTTGGGAATGGACACCACATGGGTACCTCATGGCCACGCATCATATGACCCTTTAAGTTTTTCATCTCTCATGAGAAAGTAGCTCTATGGTCCTCTGGGACTTATGATCACCAAGACATAACGATAAGAGAAGCTCGATAAAGCACCAGTCAGTGAAATCATTTTGGTGGCATGGGGTGTCAGTTTTCTGTCTGCACAACTATGGAGGCTCTTAAAATTAATTTTGGTGCAAGGACCCCATTCATTACATTTTAAAAGCTTTCAATCAGGTTTTATTACCTGAGAAACTGACTGTTACACATTAATCTAACACATGCTGTCAGGTAATAATACCAAGAGGATGTTGACGACCCTGGACCTTGATGTTAACTTCCTCTCGATGAGGGGATCATTTCTATTGCTGGTACATTTTGCGGGACTGAAAGATTCTTTAAAAAAGGTCCTTCTTTGCTAACCATCTTTTACCACGGATTATTACCATTAGCATCAGACTTACTAAATCATAAGTTATTACTACATGCCAAAGAAATTCCAACTTTCTCTTCCTGATATTGGTCAGCAAGTTCTTTTGGTCCCAGATTTATGAATGCATCTTCATTGGTAATGTGACTTGTCTAAGGCAGCTTCCTTACTCGCCTCAAAACACCACAATGCTGCAAGCTTAATGCTGCAAATCACTTTGCTGACTGTCATAATTTTTTGAAAATGTGTTTTTGGCCATTCCAGACTTTTGTCTTAATTTTTGATCACACTTTCAGTCCCGAGGTAACGGGATCTGTCTGCCTAATTTCCTTTTTGGACTATGAGACAATTTGTTTTCTTACAACTGGTGCTCAGTCCTTGCTTCTCACTTTCACTCACTATTCAAAATCTTTCAGTTTCTCTTCAGAATCAGCAATAAGCAATGCATCATTGGTCAATTTTATATTAAGATTGTAGACTCCAACTAATAATCCCAGAAATCATTCAATCTCCACAGGTATATTTTCACGATATAAATAATTGTTGAAAGAAAATACACTCCTGTCTTACCCGTCTATAAATCTTCACACAAATCACTTAAAGCGTTCCTAACTTTTGCTTCTACAGATTGTTCCCAGTAAAGATTTATCATCACCAAGGTCTTTTCCATTAAGGTCAAGAGATTCTAAAATATGCCCTTTAAAATTCATGCTTCACCTTATCAAATGAAAGTAAAAGTCAGCACAGGCCCAGAGAACCATAAGCTGTTCTGTCGTTAGAGACAGAGATGAACTTGAGGATCACCATGCCTCAGGCAAGGTTGAGAAAGTAGGGCCTTCAGCCATTACAGGAATTGAACCCACGCAGTAATACACTTGGGTACATCTCTTTCTTTCTTGAATACCAGTGTATCTAAAAACAATTTAACTTTAAAAATCATTTCCTTTTTTTTAAATCAAGTTACTAACAGGTAATGGATGAGACAAATGACTATTTCAGGTAATAAACCAACATTCAGTTGTATTAGTAAAACTGTGCATTATACTATGCTTACACATATACAGAGATTTTTAAAAAGAATTTTTATAAATAATCATTGTCCAAATGCTGTCCAAATGTGCTTGTTCAGATCAGATTATTAGATCTGTGGTTGGCAAACAGGTTTGAGCAGAAACTGGAGGGAAAAAACCCCTTATCTCAAACTAACAGATTTTAAGGTCAGAAGTCACAAGACACCAGGTTATAGTCCAAAAGTTTATTTGAAGTCATAAGCTTTCAGAGCGCTGCTCTTTCGTTAGGTGAAGTGAAGGGTGCTTCCCTCATATAGTCCTATTGGACTATAACCTGGTGTCATGTGACTTCTGACCTTGTCCACCCCAGTCCAACACGAGCAGCTCCACATCATAACAAATTTTAAAACCAAGTTAGTGCCCAGATCTTTGGATCCAATTCTACACTTGGATGGGCTCCCCACTGACATAAAAGTTTGGAGCTCATTCAAACCCATTTAACAGACATCAGACCTTTGACTAATCATGAGAAATGGCCAATTCTCTTACTGCAAACTGTTCTGAAGAGGAGACCTGTGGAGCTCAGGCATTGAGATTTGCCCAATGTTTAGCTAGAACTGGGTTGATGAGCTCTGATGAGGAGGTTGGGTTGCTGGGAACATCAGTTTGGAAGGGCTGGAGAAATTGCAGAAGGAGAAAGCATTTGCGGCCAACAACAAGGCTGCCAATGCATAGCTGCCTGGATATATCACATGGCTTTCCCCAAAACAGGCAACAGTGGGAAGAGGTCCTTATGTGAATATTATTTGGGCACTTAAGGGCCTTAACTGGCTCCAAGCAGACAACCAACATCTCCTCTGTCACAGGTAAAATACCTGCAGGGTTGGGCAGGGAAAGCAGGAAACAGACACTATGCCAGTACCTTGCTGCCCAATTCTATGCCTACCCTGTCTAACGGCTGTAAAACTCAGTTGGTCATAATATATAACACATTAGTCTTATACTCAAATATGCAAGCATTTCTCCTCCTGTACACTATTGTCACAATAATTATTCATATGTCAGGTCTCAGATTATTTTCTCACTAGTTCTTTGATGCTTGGAAATAAAGTTCAACTATTCCATCACTAGTTCTAGCACCTCTCCCCAAATGGGCAACCTCCAGAAAATTAGGACTCTATTTAATTTAATTCAACTTCAAGCTAGTATAAATATTTTAGCTCTGCAGCTGAAATAGAACTTATAAAAATTACACATTGAGACTTACTACTAGACGTGATAGATATAGAAGTCGTGTTTATTAATTCAATTCCACAAGGCATGCTGTTAATGTGGTACTAATGTGGTCATAAAACACAGATTTATAGGGAAAGCATCACAGTTACAGTCTGATGTATGTGATGGAATTAGTTAGTAGGATGAACTATTAGTCTTAGCAGTGATCAAGGTGAAATTTCAATATGTACTTAAATGTTTCTATTTATTTTTGTGAAGCAATGCAAATTTAAAAATATATACTGACTCCATACACCCTTCAACCTGCATTTGTTCTTTGATGTCCAAACACAATAGAATATAAATGGAACTGAATCCTGCCTTAGCAACTGCATGAAGGCAAAGCCCCTGTGGACTAAAATGTTCATATTGCCAAGCCTATCTAATTAGACCCTCATGAGTAAATTCATCAAATAAGTTCATCAGTATGTTTGGAATCATCATCAGAGGAGGCCAATTTACAAAATAACATCCTGACCGGTATATATTCCATGCTGACAAATAGTTAGCAAGAAAACAAATCAAATCTCTGTCTTGGTATTAAATAATGGCTTCGCCATCTATCAGTATATTCCATACAGCCCCTTCTGAAGACAGGCACTAGGTATGTCAGCAAGACCCATACTACGAGAATGCAAAAAAAAACAGGAATAAGTAACTTTCAAAATATCACTAATTGTACTATATAGGAAATCTGAAGAAAGTTATTGACACCCCAAAAGAGAATACTGGGAGGTATTGATCTACTCATGAATTTAAATGAGTTTTTAACTTTGAAGTTTGGTTTAAGGGGAGCTTGGATCCTTTAGATTTTAGGAACTGCAGTTTACTGAAACTTCTCACCACAACACATTTCTCTGCTTCTCTCTGATATTATAGATTCCCTTAGATACATTGAGTGGTGTTGGCAACACTGAATCTCAACCAAGTTACCTTGCTTAAATGTTACATTTTTGCCACTGAATGTCAATTTCACTGGATAACTTAATCATTTTTTTTTCAAACATGACTCGTCATGATATTAGAAACCCAGCTGATTTTCTTTCATAGCCAGAGATCTTGAAGCCGACAGCAGTGCTTCAAGTCCTGCCCCGACTGAGGTCAGCTAACTGAGCTCCAAACAGAGACTGAATCTGAGACTTGTCTTTTAATGAATCTCCCAGCCACAGAACAGTACAGTTACTCACAAAGCCATCAGGAAAGTTTCAAAAAAATCAGGAATTCTGTTCAACTAGCTCTTTAGCAAATTTGGTATTAATTTAGTTAATGTGTTCCAATCAGTTCTAACACCGCACTGCAATATTATATGAGATATATAGTTTGTTGGTTTGCTCACCATGCTGGTGGGTTGTCATGCAAATGCTTTATCAACATGCCAGCTAACATCATCAGTGCAACCTCTGTGCAGCATTGTTGTTCTACCCTGCTTGAAATTTATATGATTCAGTCTGTTAAGGTGGGTTGAATCATTTCTGTTTCTTTTCTCTGCAGTAGTTTGTATGTGGAATCTATTTCTACATGCTTCTTCATAGCATTCCGGGTTGAAAACCAGGCCTCTGGGAATTCCCGTGCATGTCTCTGGTTAGCGTCTCTTAGGACAGTTTCATTGTCCCAGTCAAATTGATGGCCCTCCTTGGCTGCACTGAGATGAGAAAGAGTTGGTCACGCCATTTTGTTGCTAGTTGGTGTTCATGTATCCAGATTGCTAGTTTTCTTCAGATATAGTGTTTATGGCAGTCATTACTCGGGATTTTGTGTATTATGTTGGTTGTGCGTGTTGTGAGTATGGGGTCTTTCGTCCTTGTGATTACTTGGCCTGGTGTGGTTGTGGATTGATGTGCTACCATGATTCCAAGTGGTCATAGGAGTCTGGTTGTCATTTTCTTAATATAGGGTAGGGAGACCAGTGTATTAGATCGTACAGTGTTCTCTTGGTGTTGTCTGTCTGATAGTCATCGGGGGACAAAGCTGTTGGGGTATCCGTTGTTGTGAAGACCTTGTGTAAGCATTCTTCTGCATTTTTGCATAGTTCTGGTGTGTTGCAGTGCATTATGGCTCATTTAAATAGTGTCCTGACACAGCTTTGTTTGTGGACGTTGGGTGTTTGCTGTTGTAGTCAAGGATTTGGTCCGTGTGGGTAGCCTTCCTATATACTTTGGTTAGGAATTCCCATGACATCTAGGAATGGGATTTGATTGTTGTTCTCCTCGTCTCTGATGAATTTGATACTGGTGAATATGTTGTTGATGAGGTAGTGCATTACCTCTAATTTAGTGTGTTTGATGGGGACAAATGTGTCCATGTATCGGTTTAACAGCTTTGGCTTGATCTGGGGAAGGGCTGTGCATGACTGCTTCCAATGTGAGTCCTGAGATGGGTGATCCTATGGGTGTGTCATTGATTTGTTGATATACTTAGCCGTTAAAGACGAAGTGAGTGGTGAAGCATAAGTCTGGTAGTTTGAGCATATAGACCTTGCTGATCGTGTTGTTGCAGGTCAGCACTTCTGGTTCATCCAGTAGTGCAGCATGTGTTTCAGTCTCAGTTGTCGTTCCTTGGCCAGTTTGTGTGTCAATCTGTTCAGTAGGGAAACTATGGGTCTGGAGCGGGTATCTGGTTTTGCACCTTGGGGAGTCCTTAAAAGCCAGGGTTTTGAAACCTTCTGGTTTAATTCTGGGGTAATCTGTCTTGGTTATGTGCCCAGCCTGTTTGAACTTTTTCAATGTATAAATGATTCTGCTTTCTAACTATGGTGTGAAAGCAGCTAGAAAGTCAATATCAAGCAGAGAATAACAACAATGCTTCACAGAATTCGCACTGATGATGTTACCAAGCATGGTGACAAAATGTTTGCATGTCAACTCACCAGCTCAGCAAGCAAACCAACAACCACATCCACAAGTTACAAATCCTTGCAAAAACCTTAAATAAGATGTATTACGATTGCCTTCATTACAATTGTGAGAGCAACAGATAAAAGATCTCTGGCACATGTATTCTAATCCACACAATTGCAATAATATATATTTTCTCCAACCTCACTCACATCTGAGAACCCTTGAGAAAAGTAAGCAAAAGCTAAAACTCAGGGGCAAAACCCACTATACAAAATTTGAAAAGTCTACTTGGACCCATCAGGGTAGCTGAAGATAGCCTAGGAAATTGCTTTGCCCTGCATTTCCTGAAGTTACCTACCTTTGGCAAGAGGCGATGTTCATCCAAACTACAGATAGCTCTCGTTTAAAGAAATTCAATCTATCAATGTCCACTGCTAGAGGTGACTATACTCAAGGAAAAGAACCATCTCCTGACATCTAACCTAGATTTAATTTTGTGAAAGTTATGAGTGTGATCCCTAGTCATCTTCAACCTGTCTTTAGCCTACACCCACATGGACAGAACGGGAGAAAGGAAAGTGATGGTAAAAAAAATGTTGTCAGCTGCAAAGATTACAAGTGATACATGTCCATTCTCCAGGTTCAGAGAGATCTCTTTCAGAAGTTTGTGGCATCCTTGTGGTATGGCTACAATATATTTATTACAATTATGCAAAATATTCTGTTTTAAAATGGACTCTGAATCCTCCAGACGATTTCAAAAGTCACATGACTGCTTTTGTTGACACCTTGGAGTGTAGGTTCATAGCTCCTTGAAAGTGGAGTCGCAGGTAGATAGGATAGTGAAGAAGGCGTTTGGTATGCATTTTTTTATTGGTCAGAGAATTGAGTACAGGAGTTGGGAGGTCATGTTGCGGCTGTACCGGACATTGGTTAGGCCACTGTTGGAATATTGCCTGCAATTCTGGTCTCCTTCCTATCGGAAAGATGTTGTGAAACTTGAAAGGGTTCAGAAAAGATTTACAAGGATGTTGTCAGGGTTGGAGGATTTGAGCTATAGGGAGAGGCTGAATAGCCTGGGGCTGTTTTCCCTGGAGCATCGGAGGCTGAGGGGGTGACCTTATAGAGATTTACAAAATTATGAGGGGCATGGTTAGGGTAAATAGGCAAAGTCTTTTCCCTGGGGTCAGGGAATGCAGAACTAGAGGGCATAGGTTTACGGTGAGAGGGGAAAGATATAAAAGAGACCTAAGGGGCAACCTTTTCACGCAGAGGGTGGTACGTGTATGGAATGAGCTGCCAGATACAGTGGTGGAGGCTGGTACAATTGCAACATTTAAGAGGCATTTGGATGGGTATATGAATAGGAAGGGTTTGGAGGGATATGGGCCGGGTGCTGGCAGGTGGGACTAGATTGGGTTGGAATATCTGGTCAGCATGGACAGGTTGGACCGAAGGGTCTGTTTCCATGCTGCACATCTCTATGACTTTATGACTCTAATTAAAAGCCAAGAGACTGATGTAGTATCTCAATATCAATCAGAAAGGAGACATTTAAAGTCCAATTAATCCTTGGACAACATAAAAATCCTTTTAAAGTGTGAGACCACACCTGGAGTATTGTGTCTGGTTTTGGTCTCCTTACATGAGGAAGGATGTGATGGCAGGAGAAGCAATTCAGAAGAGGTTCACCCGATTGATTCCATGGATGAAAGATCTATTGTACAAGGAGCAGTTGAATAGTTTGGGCTTGTACTTGCTGGAGTTCAGAAGAATGAAGAGTGATATGAGTAAGGCATATAAGATGCTAAATGGGATTGATAAGATGAAAACCAAACAGATGTACCCCTGGCGCGATAGTCTCAAACAAGAGGTCAAAGATACAAAATGAGAGAAGGTAGATTCAAAACTGAGACAAGGAGAAGCTACTTCTCTCAGAGGGTTGTAAATCTGTGGAGAAGTCAACATTTCAGACGTAACCCTTCTTTAGGACTGGGGATGGGTATGAGGAAAGCTGCAGATAAAGGGAGGGACGATGGTGAAGTAGGGATAGGTGAACACAAAGTGCAAATGAGGCAGAATCAATGGATTCGAGAGAGAAATAGATATGTTTTTGATGAAAAGCAGGATAAAGGGACATGGGGAGGTGGCAGGAAAGTGGATCAGATCAGCAATGATTATATTAAATGGCAGAGTCCACTTGAAGGACTGAATTGTCTACTACCGCACTGGATTTCCTTGAGAATTCAAAATGTTTAAAAGAACCAGACACTGGAAGAACATCACATGGAATACTGGCATAACTGACCTTGTTTTGTGGAACAATGATTCATTGAAGTTAATACAGCAGCATTTTGCTAAGACAGGCCATAAGATACCATTTTGTCAAAATTCCAGGAGCATTCAGAGAGACACAATGAGAAAGATAGTTGTCAAATAAAGGAGGCAGACCAGTTAAAGGACTGCTGTACCAAACTAGGCCACTGAGGACCACAACCTGTAGTTGAGAAAACCTAACCAAATGATCCTCCAGTCTCTCCTGGAATTGGTTTAGTCCAGTCCAACTAAACAAGGACTGAAGCCATTGCAGCTGCTGCAGTTGCACTGAAGTTTCCAACACCTTCAACTTGGAAGGAGAAACCTTCAATCAAGTCAGGTCTGTAATCATAACAGCCTGACCATATCCTCATATTTATAAATCTTGTATCTATTATTGTTTTTAATGTTTGTACCTATGTTTTAGTTAATACCTATATCACTTGTTCCAAATGTAATTTTCAGCAATACCTGCATAACAAACTAATCTTCAATCATATCTGAAACTAAAGTGTAGCAGGTAATTTTTAAATCGGAAAATTTGAAAAACCAAAAGGGGGATGAAAGAGTAATGTAGTTTCAGAACTCATGAACCATTCCATGGATACACCATGTGGTTCTGATACTGATCATTCACAGGCTAACTTACACCAAGAAATTCGTAAACTTAAGATCTGGAAACTCAGAACTGCAGTGCCACTGATTCGCATGCATTTAAATCACATCACTCAATGGCAGAAGGTTTGTTGTCAAATTGATAACTTGTATTACTTATGCATAAATGGTCCATCAACCTCAGTCAAGGTGCAGATACATGAATAAGTATAAATATCTAAACTTTGCTGAATAGTATTTCACTGTCTACATCACAACTGAATATCATAAAGCTGTTGAATTTGAGAGATAGTCAGGAACTGATCACATCACAGATACTTAAGGTTAGTCATCGTGCCATAACTACCCTTTAAAGAATGCAATATTTGTTAATTACTGCCAATCAACTTAATTCTTGGCACTGAAAATTCTGTTATACATATGCAGCCTCTTTTCTTCTGAAGCGAAATTTTACAGATCCCCATTTTTGTGTTTAGAGGTGGTGTATCTCGTATCATACAGTGCATGGATTGCCTGCCATGCTGACCCATCTCCCATTTTACTCAGGGCCACAGGTGCAGCAGGCTATCTGCCCATTGTTGGGCCGATTGGGGTTCTCAAGTGACTCATGAATACCTATGGATATTGCTATTTTACCCACAGCAAGGGGTGATCCATGCAGAGTGTGTAGCCAACAGTCTTATCTGTGCAGTTAGTTTTAAGTAAGGGGGAAGGCCCTCCTTCGGAAACCCCACCATCCAAAAAAATCCTACCTTATGCTTTGAATATTTCAAGGAGATTTTAAAAATATGAAAATTTAAATTTTAAAAAATTCTTAAGAAGTTCTTCGTCAGCTTGCACATTCAGCAGATTTGTGAGCAAAGGTTTCAAAAGTCGAACAAATGGAAGATGAGAGCCTGTACTCCCTCAGCAAAATCTGACCCTTGAGGCAATTAAAGGTAAGATCCAGAATAATGTCAAAATGACTGAAGTTCAGGTTGTGATGCAAAGGGTAGAGTTATTGGTGCAGGAACATTAATGTGCAGTGGAAAATCAACATAAATGCTTCAGTGCCACTGTGCTACCTAAACAGTTATTGTACAGATTATGTGCTAAACACTATCTAGAAAGGGCATGTAAAGTTGTCTCACATTGACTAAGTTTTGTTCATTGTGACAAAATTTGTGAGAGGATATTTCAAAGCTTAGACTCAAGTCTATTTTTTCTCTAATACTGAAAATTGTAGCTGATTATGTTTAAATCAAAACTTGGACTAATTTGTGATTTTAGATTCATAATAACAGACTCAGATATATTTGTCAATCCACCAAATGAGATGTCCGCAATACTTGATGTAAGTCAAATTAGTATCCCCTTTAGGATGCATCATATGGATGATGAAATAATGCATCCAGCATACTCAACTTGAACTAACAAATTAAAAGATTATCAAATGGGAAGAGGTGGAAAACCAATACCCTCTAATATATCTTTTATTAAGCTAATGAAGGCATCAAAAATAAATTATACTTTGTGGGAGGAGGAAAACTCATCTGAGAATGTCAGTGAGGGGTTGTTAAAATCCACTACATTATGTCGATATCATCTCGAAACCTATTAACATGTTTTAAGATTATATCTGTCTACAGTCAGTAATGATGTTACGTTAATTTTGACATGGATATCTGACTGTGAGTCATTAGGTTATAATTTTGGTTTATGCAGTAATTTAGTGTTTCCGTTGACAATGAGTTCCAGACAGTCCTGTGATTTGGGATAAGTAAAAGGTCACAGGAAACTCCTGCTGCACAGAAGATTTATCCACATACAAATTTCACTTTGAATCCAGTTGCTTTGGTGGTCATTTGTGCAAATATATCTTGTTTTTTGATGTCACAGTCAGTGTCTAAACCAGGATTAAAGTCTTCAATACAACTTAAAGTAACTGAGGTAGATGGTTGGCCAGACCCAAACAAGCTCAGCTCCACGCAACTGATTAACTATACCCCCTCCCCATCCTCATCCAGCCTATGACTCACCTCTCATCCCCACCCAGTGTCAGACTTACCTGACATCATCTCTCAAATTACTCTTATGCCCAAAAGGCAAAGTTAAAAATCACACAACACCAGGTTATAGTCCAAAAGATTTATTTGGAAGTACAGCTTTCGGAGCGCTGCTCCTTCGTCAGGTAGCTAGTGAGACAGGATCATAGGACACAGAATTTATAGTAAAACATCAATGTATTATACAACTGATGCAATGTATTGAACCAACCTAGATTGCTGTTGAGTCTTTAATCACTTAGAATGGGTATGCAGGTTTCGATTCATTAATATTTAAATTCCAGAACGTCTTTCAAAAAAAGTGACATCTCAGCTCAGACAATGCCTTAAAGGTGTGAGGTTAGAGTCTGTCTGTATTCCAACTTTGAGTCAGATTGGTTCTATTTCCAAAGTAGGAATTTATAAAATGTCATTTGGAATGACTGTCTACAGATTATGTGCTTTTTGAACAAAATAGAATCTATCTGCAAATACAAATCTGCAAATGCAAATCCACCCCAAAGACTTAGATGTGTGCGTGTGTGCGCGCATGTGATGGAGAGTGTGTGTGAGTGTGTGTTTGCATGTGTTCACAAGTGTGACGGACTATATGCTTGAGAGAGGGTGTGCACGTAAGTATAAATGTGGGGGGGGGGGGGTGTCTGAGAGAAAGCATGTGTATGAGAGATGATCTGTAAGAGTGTGTGTGTGTGTGTGTAGGGAGGTCACCTGTAATGTAACATGAACCCAAGATCCGGGTTGAGGCCATTCCCATGGGTACCGAACTTGGCAATCAGCCTCTGCTTGGTCATTTTGCTGAGCTGAGATGACACCTTATTTTATAAAACCTTAAGTTATCTTGGGAATACATCCCTGGACACAATGGGCTATTTAGCATGGCCAATCCACCTAACCTGCACATTTTTGGACTGTAGGAGGAAACCAGAGCACCCGGATGAAACCCATGTGGACACACAATATCAGCACTTTCTGCCCAAATCCATTGTATGAATTAAAACCCTTGGAATAATGAGTGCAGATCTGCTAATGCAGTTTGAAGCATTTGACAAGGTTTAACTGAGCTATTAAGTATGACAAAAAAAAATTAGTTTATTGCCAAGTGACACCAGATCGAGGGTGCTGAGCTTCTGAAGGGTGGTTAGAATTGTGTTAATCCAGGCATTGAAGATTGTAACATGAAATTTGAACACATGGCCCAAAGGTCGCAAAGCAATGAATCTTTCTTCTCCTGGCATCAGTTCATTACAATGATGAAGGGAAAATAATGCTCAACATGGCATTACCCCTGTGGTTTATATCTCGGGTTGAGGAAATCCTTTGTGGGCCTGACTCTTCAACTCATAAGGCCTTTTTCCACCAAAACAACCTTTCTTCCAGAGAGGATCTGTTTGATTGCTCCAACTTCCCTGTTCAGTACCTCCCTCACTGTTGCCACCTGCTGTTACAGAACCCAGCACAACTACCTGAATTGCCCTCACTCACCATCACCAGCCCCTGCTGGAGGTTCTGTTATTAGCATATGCCATTGCACTCTGATCTTGTGATTTGTAGCTTGTGGACAGATCTTGGGAAGTAAGGAAGTTAGTAACCTGTCCCAGTATGTCTAGCTTCAGATCTGCTCTTATAACCAGAGTATGTATATGGCTAGTTCAACAAGACAAACAGACTAATGTCAGTCAGCATTTCTCCTGTGCTCATATGAATGCTGCCAAAGAGGCCTGAGGTACCATTTGAACAAGCTTATCCCTATTGTTTCAACATGCTCGGGATATTTAGGGGGATCCTCAAGTCAAGGCTCCATTAATAATTTAAGTCAGCCTGTAACACTGTTCAGTAATTGTGAACTTTGCAAATTGCACCATAGTTGTGAGTAATTTGAACCATGTATTTTACTTTATAAGGCATGCTTCCCATACAATAATGAGATCTCCAAGCCAAGCAGGTGGTTTGTTTGTCTCCTAACATTCCAGCCCAGTAAGGAAAGGTGCAACATAAAATTATTTGGCTAAAAATGCCAGCCTTACCTTCTGAGTGTTAAACATTGTGTGCACAGCGCACAGGAAAGATAATCTAGCAGAGAAGATAACACTTATCTTCATGAACAAATTGAATTTTCCTATGATATCCATGATGTGAAGATTTTAAAGGATAATTTGAACTCCAGTGAACTTCTTTATTAAAACAAAACTTTATTATAATAAGAGAGGTAAACATGTTGAGAAAAAAGTGTAACATTCATATCACATTGGCCATGACCTTATAATTAGATCTGGTGTCACTTGGCAATAAACTAATTTTTTTTTGTCATACTTAATAGCTCAGTTAAACCTTGTCAAATGCTTCAAACTGCATTAGCAGATCTGCACTCATTATGCCAAGGGTTTTGATTCATACAATGGATTTGGTAATTGCTGCATAAAAGTAAGTTCTTGCTTATTGCTGAATAAATCTACAGCCATTATTTCATTCATTACACAGATAAAACCAGCAGGGTCATATATTATGTATTAGCATGCAGAGCATGGGGAGACGCGGTCAATATCAGGGAGAGATAAAGTACATCAAGAAAGTGAGATGGCAGCAGGAATGACTGCCAGAATTTAGAGTCGTTGAGTCAAAGAGATGTACAGCAAAGAAACAGACCCTTCGGTCTAACTCGTCCATGTTGACCACATATCCTAAACTAATCTCATCCCATTTGGCCAATATCCCTCTAAACGCTTCCTATTCATATACCCATCTAGATGCCTTTTAAATGCTGTAATTGTACCATCCTCCACCACTTCCTCTAGTGCTCATTCCATACCCTCTGCGTGAAAAAGTTGCCCCTTAGGTCTCTTTTATGTCTTTCCCCTCTCACCCTAAATCTATGGTCTCTAGTTCTGGACTCCCCTAAGCCAGGGAAAAGTCCTTGTCTATTTACCCTATCCATGCCCCTCATGATTTTATAAACTTTTATAAGGTCACTCTTCAGCTTCCAATTCTCCAGGGAAAACAGCCCCAGCTTATTCAGCCTCTCCCTATAGTTCAAACCCTTCAATCCTGGCAACATTCTTGTAAATCTTTTCTGAACCTTTTCAGGTTTCATAACATCCTTCAGATAGGAGGGGGACCAGAATTGCACACAATATTGTGAAAATGGCCTAAGCAATGTCCTGTACAGCCCCAACATGACCTCCCACTCCTATACTCAATGCTCTGACCAATAAAGGAAAACATACTAAATGCCTCCTTCACTATCCAATCTACCTGCGACTCCACTTTCAAGGAGCTATAAACTTGCACTTCAAGGTCCCTTTGTTCAGCAACACACCACAAGACCAACCATTAAGTGTACAAGCCTTGACCTGATTGGCTTTTCAAAACGCAGCACCCCACATTTATCTAAATTAAACTCCATCTACAACTCCTCGATCCATTGGCCCATTGGCCCACCTGATCAAGATCACATTGTACTCTGATGTAACCTTCTCCATTGTCCATTACACCTCTAATTTTGGTGTTGTCTGCCAACTTACTAACTATACCTCCTACGTTCACATCCAAATCATTTATATAAATGACATAAAGCAGTGGAGCCAACAACCATCCTTGTGACACACCACTGGTCACAGGCCTCTAGTCTGAAAAGCAACTCTTCACCACAACCCTCTATCTTCTACCTTCAAGCTAGTTCTGTATCCAAATGGCTAGCTGTCTCTGTATTGCATGTGATCTAACCTTGCTAACCAGGAGAAAGTGAGGACTGCAGAGTTGAGAGTGTGGTGCTGGAAAAGCACAGCAGGTCAGACAGCATCCAAGGAGCAGGAGAATCGATGTTCCTGATGACGGGCTCATCCCCAAAATGTTGATTCTCCTGCTCTTCAGATGCTACCTGACCTGCTGTGCTTTTCCAGCACCACACTCTTATCTTTACTAACCAGTCTAGCATGAGGAACCTTGTTGAATTTCTTACTGAAATCCATATTGATCACATCCACCACTCTGCCCTCATCAATCCTCTTTGTTTCTTCTTCAAACAATTCAATTAAGTTAGTCAGCCACCACTTCCCACACACAAAGCCATGTTGACTATCCCTAGTCACTCCTTGCCTTTCCAAATATATGTAAATCCTGCCCCTCTGGATTCCCTCCAACACCATATCAGTCCCTATTGTTCTCTGGCTTTTCCTTACCACCTTTCTTAAATGGTGGCACCAAGTTAGCCAACCTCCCGTCTTCCGGCATCTCACCTGCAGATATCAATGATCCAAATATCTGAGCAAGGGGCACAGCAATCAAAGTGCTCCCCCACTAACCCCTCAGTCACCTGCCCTGCCTTATTTCCCAAGAGTAGGTCAAGTTTTGCACCTTCTCTAGTAGGTACATCCATATACTGAATCAGAAAATTTTCTTGTACACACTTAAAAATTCCCCTCCCTTAACACTATGGCAGTCTCAGTCTGTGTTTAGAAAGTTAAAACTCTCTACCATTACCACCCTACTATTCCTACAGATGACTGAGATCTCCTTACAAATTTGTTTCTCAATTTCCTGCTGACTATTGGGGGACCTATAGTAAAATCCCAATAAGATGATCATCCTTTTCTTATTTCTGAGTTCCACTCAAATACTTTCCCTGGACGTATTCCGAGGAATATCCTCCGTAAGTACAGGCATAATGTTATCCCTTATCGAAAATGCTACTCCCCCTTGTCACTTGTGCCTCCCCCCTTTCTATCCAGTAATATTAGATCAAGTAGAACAGACCAACTATGTACTGCACTAATGTATCAGCCTTAGTTAATATAATCAAGTATACCCAATGGAATTAGATCCCATGTCCATCTAAATAAACAAAACTCTTACATTATGTCAAGTTCATCCTCCCCCCCCATCCCATACATAAATGGACAATTATGATATGAGTGCTGTTTGAAGGCATTCAGCACAGGAAATTGATTACTGTATAAACTAATGTACAGACAAGGACTGGAAATCACCTGGATTTGATTTCAGATGTGTAGCTATAAAGGAGTTTTAAAATTTACATTGTCCAATATATATTCATAACATCTTAATTTGTCCAGAAAGTTGGTTTTGTGAAAAATAAAATAAAATTTATAAAATTCCAAAAGAAATGCCAATTTTACATTAACGTCAGCACATATTCACTGGGCACAAATATAATTAACCAAAATTGTGGTCACAGAACAGACCATCTACAATGATTAAAGCAATTATGTAACTGCTCAGTAATATTTAAAATATTCACTCCATCCAAGGTAATATATCACCAGGGAAATCCTTTCTTAGTTTCCTGGATTTTGCTGATGTGAAAAACACAAATAAATTCATTAGATAGCCCGAGAAAACCAGATGAGGAGGTACAAAGCTCTTAATGCAAGGCATCCTCCAGACTCCAATGCAGGCATAAAGTGGGCTGACAACCGAAACGGTACTTACTATGCTTAAGAATCGCTACTCAGCTTGTTTTTTTTTTAACTGAGATGCTTTGTCAATGAAGCATTTGATGTATCTTATTAGTTTTCTAGCTGTTTAGGTCCCCATGTCCCAGCCATTTTCTCATAGCACTTTACAACTAGAGATTGGAAAGTAATAGTGGGAATGCAACCTGCACTGTGCATTATCAGCATCAGATCCACTTGCTCACAAGGAACCCACTCCCAAGGTCCCCATTACCTATTACCCTAACAGCCAGTGAAATAACTCCACAGAGGCCAGTATCCCTTCACCAAATCACCCTTCATTTACATGTGCATAGTTCTTGACACTGGTCTAGCTTCCTCACAGCCATCTCTCAGAGTGAACAGGATGACTGACACTCCTATTTATATCTGTCAGCCAGGGCTCCCTGACTGGATCAGGCTACCAGCCCGAATCAGGGGGCTCATATTCTATTGTTGCCTGGCTGCCCTCATTACAATCACTACAGCCCACCTCCCCCCATACGTGGAGACCCATTACTGCCTTCAACTTTTCCCTGAGCCCCGACATTACAGCTTACTGATGTCCACACTGCTAATCTGCATTCTGCCTGTGGAGTCCTCAGCGGTGGTCACTGTCAACAGCCCATACCCCTCTCATTGCTGATGCCCTTCTATGTGGTTCCACATAACCATTATGCATCGTGAGTTTTCATAATCAATTCTAATAAGTGTCTCTGCTGCCATGAAAGATGGCATGAGATGCTTCCAATATCAAGACTGGCCTCACAAGACCAATTCTGCCTTCGCTCACATCACTTAGATACATGCAAGAATCTGCCCTTAAATACTAAGGGCCTTTTAAGCCATTTGGCTCAAGGTGAGAAATTAAATTATATTCCGACATTATGGTTAGTTGTTTAATAACTTCCATAGGGAATATATCCATATCTAGATCATAATTAATGTTCATGGTTTGATTGCTATTTTCTAACTGAAATGAACATTGTAACATAGAAATATGGAAAACAGATTCAGGAACACACCATTCAAACAACCCCACCATACTCTCAATCCCTCCTCATATCCTTAACATGTTTAGCCTCTTGAAATCTATTTCTTTCTTAAGTATATTCAGGGACTTGGCTTCAATGGTGGTAGAGAATTCCATAGTTTCACCACCCTCTGAGTGAAGACATTTCTCTTCAACTGAGTCCAAGATTGCCAACTGCATAAACAAGACCTCTCCTGAGACTGTTTTCCTCATTCTGGTCTCTGTTCCCCAGCCAGGGGAAACATCATCCCTTCATCTATTCTGTCCAGCCTTCTGAAGAGAAGAGACACAGTTTATGGTTGCTAATCAGAAGACAAATGAGGAAACTCTTTTGAGGTACAAAGGCTTTTACACAGGTCACATTTCAGTGCGCTTTAGAATGGTCTTGTTTCTGTGGTTATTTTGAGTGTTAACTTGTAATGGATAATAACAGTTACTGTCCAGTTAGATATGGTTCTTATGTTAAAAGGAAATTAATACATTTTGAACAACATTAAGTCGCATCCATTGCAATAATTGTTAATCACTAGGAAGTGCCACTGCAGATTTTAAACAGATGCATCAATTGATTATTGATGCCATCTCACCTTGATAAAGGTCTATGAACTTAGTTAGATAAAAGGAACAAGCTGTTGTAAGGGGGACAAACTTATAAAATGATCAATGTGTGAAAGAATGAAAGAGGAAGTGAAACTAAGATGACCATTAACTCCCCCTCCCACTCCACCGAGGATATGCAGGTCATTGGACTCATCCACCGCCAAACCACAACAACGCGACGGTCGGAGGAGGAGCGTCTTATCTTCCGACTGGGAACCCTCCAACCACAGGGGATGAACTTGGACTTCACCAGTTTCTTCATCCCCCCTCCCCCCACCTTGTCTCAACCGAATCCCTCCAGCCCGGCACCGCCTTCCTGACCTGCAGTCTTCTTCTTGACCTCTCCGCCTCCATCCTACTCCGACCTATCACCCTCACCTTGACCTCTTTCCACCTATCACATTTCCAACGCACCTCCTCCAAGTCCCTCCTCCCTACCTTTTATCTTCTCCTGCTGAACACTCTCTGCTCATTCCTGAAGAAGGGCCTGTGCCCGAAACGTCGAATCTCCTGTTCCCTAGATGCTGCCTGACCTGCTGTGCTGTTCCAGCAATAAAGTTTCAACTTTGATCTCCAGCATCTGCAGACCTCACTTTCTCCCCTTTCTAGAAACCAGACAGGAGTGAGGTATTATCTTAGAGTTGGTATGCAGTACACCTTGAAGAGGAATGCTCATGTCTTAATCACAATAATGAGTATTTAAGACATGCTCATGAATGCACAGCAATTTACAGGTGGTATTTGATGGGGACTCTAACAGCAAGAATTGTGACAGGCGAGATGATTCATTAGGTGGGAGCAGAAATTTCAATTTTCTAATGATCAGTTGAGATCCAGAGACAGCGGCACAGCAATGGTGGGTTGGGCTGTTTTGGGCCTGTGGCCAAGTTTGATTTGTATTACCATTGCGTACCGTGAATATTCTTTTATATTAAAATGCTTTGACTTTATGTCCTGCTTTCAAGGTTGAGTCTTGACAATCTCATGGTACCCAGTTCACTGTTGTTTAAAGATGACGTGCAACAGTCTAGTTTATATAATTGGCAAGGGTGCTTTATGATAGGGGAGAAAGGTGAATTGGGAGTGAGGATATGGAGGAGTAGAAGAGAAATCCAAGGGAGGGTAAACATTGGGATTGGAATCTTGGAGGAATGAAATGGGAAGTACCTGGGGTACAGGGTGTGGTGGGGAAGGGGGATTAGAAATGGGACAGTAAAATCCGAAAAATAAAGTAAAGAGCACAAAATTAAAATAGTGAAAAAGCAGGCAAGGTACTAAAGGGCTGGGTCAATACTGTCTACATACGTGTCTTTATCTTAGAGTATTAGCTGGCAAAGGAAACCTTCAGAGTCACAGGAGGGAAGACGATTCAGTCAATGGATGTGGGGCAAATCTTTACTCCAAAATAGCTGCTGAGCATGTGCAACAGAAACTATTTCATTGTGTTAGTTGCTGACCAAAGTCCCATTAGGAAAGAACACAACCTTCACCAAGAAAAGGCTACTATTTCACACAGGATTAACCACTGATCTCCCACCATGGCATTGGCTTTGCCTGCAAGCAGGTCTTTGTATCTGGCAGTGATTGTATTAGTTCCTGTAACGTAAGCACTTGAAATGGTCCTAAAATATTCAACAGACCTTTATTATAGCTTCTGGTTTCCAGACTCGTCTGAGTTAATATTAAGCTGTTTAGTTACAAACAGCATCTCATGCCTCAGTTAGTCCTGGTTAGGATGGAGTCTGAGACTTTTATACCTTTGGGTCACATGCTGTACAGAGATTCTACATGCACCAATGGGCATAAGCCCCAAAGATCCTGGGAATCACTCCAGCCATTCCGTTAATGCAAGAAGATACATGGAAGCACAGTTCATGTGCCCCTAAAAAGGAAAATGATTACAGCTCTGAAATAACGATAAATCCTGTCAGAACTGAGATGAGCCCTAAAATAAAAGCAACAAACTGGAAAAAAACACAGAAAGTGCCTGGAAATACCCAATAGGTTCAGAAGCATGTTTGGAGAGAAGCAGAAATAAATTTCTGAATGGAATATTACTCTTCTTAGAACTGACCCGCGAACGAAACAAATATTTTGGTCTGATATGTTCACTCAAACAGCCAGAAACCTGTTTGTTGTTTAATTTCTGGTTTAATTCCCATTTTCTTAAAACGTTGCACTGTCTTAAAATATTTCTTCATTTCAATTGTGTTGATTCCATGATGTGGCTACTCCCACAGGATATGCTGCAAATACTACAAAACATATCTTACACTTAACTGTTGGTGACCTGTCTCTCTGATGCATGCTGCCTGGAAGCAGACTGAGTTCCGTGGAGACTAGCCACTGGGAGCTTTAGGGTCAGCAGCAACAGTTGAGCTGCACCGCAACTTTAAAAATGATTTATTTTCTTATTGTCCGAGTGGACATTTTGTGAAACCCAAAGTGGAAAAACTTCATTAACAATGGAACACATATTTCTAATTCAAAAAGTCATGAAAAATAAACAGGAAGTGTGGTAATGGGTGAAGAATTAAAATGAAGTCACTTGTCATTTACTAGTAAATTAAGTCACAAAGATAATTTCAGAGGAGCCATGTTTAATGCCAATGGCTCAGTAGATGTGCAGCTTAAACATCATATTCAAACTGGCAAGTTTGTTGAGCTCAGCCAATTATCTACTTCATTGCAACAACATTTTTTACATTAGTGCACATCAGAACATTCTTTCACTGCAGGTTAAATCATATTTTATTTGTTTTCTTCTATCTTATCTTAATTCAATCTTCATTTCCAAGTGCTCATCATGTCCATCCTTCTCACAAAAGTTAACACATATTTGAATACAAGTTGTCACAAAATTAAAAATACAATTAATTCATTCACAAAATCAAAAAATAAGCCCAATTTTTACAAACACTAATCAACGTGCAGCAGGGCTTACTACACAGATGCAATGGGTCAGCCAAGAGACTAAAGTAAATCGTACCCCTCTGGGAATAGTTCAGTACATTCTGTTCTACTTCCTGAATGTTTTGTTTCTTTTCTTTCCAAGGACGACTGTACTCTTCTTCATATATTTAAGGCAATAAAAATAAGCACATTTGACTTACATATACAAACCAATGTTAAAACAGCAAAATAAAACATTACTGTATTCAAATATATAACATTGAAAACTGATGACAGGGCTTCGTGTAAACAAAGGATAATTTTCCCTACTGTCAAAAAACAAAGTTCTTGCTCACTCCTTGCTCAGGCAATCTCCTGCGAATGGATACTCCTCCTAATCTCCTCTGCACATCTGTATCACAGAGGAAAGGTTTGGAGGAATATGGGCCAAACACAGGGAAGTGGGACAAGTTGAGATTAGGAACATGGTCAGTGTGGAGTAGTTGGACTGAAGGGTCTGTTTCTGACTCTCTGGCTCAGTATGGTTTCTCCAATTGAAATTCAGCAGAATTCCCAGCAAAGCAACATAAATGCCTAAATATGGCTGTTTGCACCATGTCCCCACATGTTCCATTAACTTCTTCCAAAGCAGAAGCGGTAGGTGTTGAGAACCACATTGATATTGTCACAACTATAGTCAGAATACCAAAGTAGTGTGGACTTGTTTTTAAGTGCAATTACAAATTGTGATCTTTTTAAAGGGCTGCAGATAAGTGGCTCTCTGAAGAGAGAGACCCCCACAGAATGTCACACCGACGGTACAAAGAGAACTTCAAGCAACTGTCCTTTAAAGGGGGAAGAGGTAAGTCAAAACAGAGTGGACTTCATCTCTTGTGACTACAAACATGACTAGAGCTCATGACCCCATGTTTAATGACAAGTCACCTGAAGATTCGGGGTCACAATGGCAGACACCATGGTGAGTTTTTACCTCTTTGAGGAAAACACAAGGACGGAGTTAAAAAGCCAGTTTCACCTTGACTGAAGTGTGCTGGGGGGAACTGAACGTTCTCACGTGTATCAGCCTAGGTTTGAACAATAGTATACTGTGACAGACACAGTCGAAAAACTATCCCCTAATCACCCCATGTTGCAGGTAAAAATACCGTCTCTTACTCCAACTACTGCAAAACAGACAAAAGGAAATTGGACCCTCTCTCATTATGAATATTCTAGAATACAATGGATCAGTCAAATGGAATTAGAATCTCAAACAATCTGCAAAACTATGATTCTAAAACTAACCAATGTCAACACTATCGGTAACCTCTACTGCAACAGTGGAAATTTTCAACTATCTGCTTTTCGGGAATAATTTGGAGACTTTTTCTTTTTTTAAAACTTCTTTCTTTTTAAACTCATGTCTTATTTTTATGTGTATGTGTTTTGCGTTATTTATTCTTCTCGTGTTTAGAAATGAATAAACTCACTTTCTTTGTTTATTTAAGTGAACCTGGTTTTATTGGTTCCTTTTAAACAGAAGTTCATGTGATCTGAGAGAAGTGTATCCACAAGCGAAGAGATCCTTTCTTTAAAGTAACCTTGTCGCAACAAAGGGAATAGAGAAGGGAAACCAGTTCAGTCCTCCTGTCTGGAAGCTTAACAGTTTGACTGCTCCAGGTGCATGACAGAGATGAAAGAAGATAGTCGGGAAACTCGAAAGAGATGAAACTCAAGAAAACAAAAACAAAAGTCAGTAAGTCTGGCCAATTATTGAAACAGAAGATAACCACTGCATAGTGTGCATTGAGTGAATATAGTCCTCCCACCCTTTGGTGTGGGGAAAATGTATAATAAGTTCTCAAGACTGAGGATGCACGCGAAGGTAAGTTTGAAGAAATGATGTGCACTGAAAGGAAAAACAATGTCTTAGACATGTTCAAGTGTTGTGTCTATGGATTAGTGCCATGTCAACATTCGATGGTACGGAGGCAAAGTAGATCTACTACTAATAATTTGTCAATAATTTGCTTTGCAAATAACTCCAACCACAGAAGCTTGAGAAATTTAAGCCATTCTAGAAAAAAGCTGGAAATTAACAGAATTCTTTTTTCACTAACAGTGACCATGAAGCTATCAGATTCATGTAAAAACCCAAGTAGTTCATAATGTCTTTAAGCAAAATAAACCTGTGACCTTATCCAAACCGCCCTATGTGTGACTCCTTTCAAACAACGTGGTTGATTTATATTTGCCCTCTAAAATGGTCCAGCAAATCATATTCCCATAATGACCATGTCTGGGTAATAAATTCAGCCCCTGATGGTGATCACACAACATACAAATAACATCTGAGGGGATGGTTCAAACTCTACAATCTCACCACCTCGCTAACATCTCAATGAAGCTACAGATCCAAAAGCATGTTAGGAAAGGTTTTTTTCACCCAGTCACTATAAAGCCCTCAAATTAGTGGCATGTTCTCCAATCCTAATTTTCAGTTGAATGTTTCTTCATTCTTGTTGTTATAAGGAAATCGTCCCGAAGGATGACATGAAAGAGTCGGGCAGTTTCTCAGTGGAGACTGAAGCAGTCTAGCACAACATTCAGATGCTGACAAATGTATCATTGACCCATCATGGGAGTTGTAATTATGCTTAACTAATGCTTAACTTAATCGTATCGACTGCCACCATCCAATAAATCACACATGGTTTTGGAAGACACATACCTCTTGTGAAGACTCTCTAGTGATTTATCCTCCAATACTGATAATTAGACAGGTCCGAGCAATCAGATGAGAAAGGAGGATTTGTGGCAACCTGAATCATAAGACACCATTGGTTGGTATCTACAGCCTAATTAAATATGGTATTCTGCAGTGGTCACCATATTGAAATACCTTAATATAACAACAATGGAAAGAATCCATTTCCTCCAGTAGGGAAAATATTGAGAAGTCATGTGAGTTTCCCACTTTAAGAACATTACAACGTTAAGACAGTCAATAGCTGAAACACAAAAACTGAGTCAGCAATACTCTTGTGAGAAGCACAAAATGAATGCAACCCTTCAGAAGAAAGGCTTCACTTTAGAGGTGGCAAGAGCTGCAGGCAAAACAGCGTAAGCCAGGAAACAAGCAACAGCTGGCAACATTGGGGAGAGGCATAGACTTTGGAAAAGAGGCTCTGTGGGAGCAATTAGAAGCTCCAAGAGCCAAGTTTGACATCTCACATGTTGAGGGAGTAATAAAAGGTATAAAGAGACAGACAAGGAAGGAAGGAAATGAAAAGGAGCATTTAGAGTTATAGCGTCTTAGAGTTGTACAACACAAAAACAGACCCTTTGGTCTAACTCATCTGCGCTGACCAGATTTCTTAAATTTATCTAGTTCTATTTGCCAGCATTTGGTCTATCTCTCTCTAAACTCTTCCTATTCATACCACCATCTGGACGCCTTTTAAATGCTGTAATTATACCAGCTTCCACCACTTCCTCTGGCAGCTCATTCCATACACACACCACCCTCTGCATAGAAAAGGTGCCGCTCAGGTCCCTTTCAAATCTTTTTCCTCTCACTTTAAACCTATGCCCTCTAGTTTTGCACTCTCCTACCCAGGGGAAAAGACGTTGGCTATTCACTTTATCTATGCCATCCATGATTTTATACATCTCTATAAGGTCTTAACCTTCAGAATGACCATTACTGCCATTTCAGGTAGGCTCAATGTGGCACAGCCAAATTCAACAGAACAATTTATTTTCTACTTATTCATGGGATTTGACCAACATTTATTGCCCTTCATTAATAGCCCTGGAGAAAGTGGCAGTGAGCTGTCTTCGTGGACTGCTGAAGTCCTTGGGTGTAGGAATGCCCACATGCTGTTAGGAAGGGAGTTCCGGGACCTGGTGACATTAATGTAACAGTGATGTAGTTCCAAATCAGGATAATGTGTAGCCTAGAGAGAAATTTGCTGATGGTGATATTCCCATGCATCCAGTGTCCTTGTACTTCTGGCTGGTAGACATTGCGAGTTTGGAAAATATTGTCAAAAGAGCATTAATGGAGTATTAATGAATCACTGCAGTGTATCTTGTAGATGGTGCATCAGCAGTGGAGAAAATGGATGTTGTAGGTGGTGGATGGGTGCCAATTAAGTGGATTACTTTATCCTGGATGGCATTGAGTTTTTCGAGTATTGTTGGAGCTGTACTCATCCAGGCAAGTGGAGAATATTCCATCATGTTCCAGACCTGTTCCTTGCAGACAGTGGACAGGTTCTAGGGAATAAATCCTGTGAAGCGCTTCTGTGGTGTTTCCTCCGGCATTTATAGTGGCCTGTCCCTGCCGCTTCCGGTTGTCAGCTGTCCGCTGTAGTAGCCGGTATATTGGGTCCAGGTCTATGTGTTTATTGATGGAGTTTGTGGATGAGTGCCAAGCTTCATCCACAAACTCCATCAACAAACACATAGACCTGGACCCAATATACCGGCCACTACAGTGGACAGCTGAAACTGACAACCGGAAGCGGCAGGGACAGGCCACTATAAATGCCTGAGGAAACACCACAGAAGCGCTTCACAGGAGGCTCCCAAGCACTGAGGATGTCACCTAGACAGGGGACGAAACGTTTGCAACAAAAACTTCCAGCTCGGCGAACAGAACCATAGCAACGAGCACCCGAGCTACAAATCTTCTCACAGACTTTGAACATCTAGGGAATAAAGAGTTAAGAGTAACTCATGTCAGAATTCCTAGCCTTTGACCTGTTGCTGTAGCTATTATACTCATGTGGCTGGTCAAATTAGGTTCCTGGTGCATGTTAATGTTTCAGAAGTTGATTGTGAAAGGATTTATAAAGGGAATGGCCATTGAGTGACAAGTGGATTTGGCTGGATTCTCTCTTGTTGAAGGCTATTGGTTGACGCTTGTGTAATACAATTGTTGCTTGCCACTCGGCTGCCTTAGTCTTGATGTTATCCAGTTTTGCGCCATTTAGACCAGAGATTTTCAGCAGTTGAAGTTCTAAATTGGAGAAAGGCCAATTTTGACGGTATTAGACAAGAACTTTTGAAAGCTGATTGGAGGCAGATGTTCGCAGGTAAAGGGACAGCTGGAAAATGGGAAGCCTTCATAAATGAGATAACAAGAATCCAGAGAAAGTATATTCCTGTCAGGATGATAAGGAAGGCTGGTAGGTATAGGGAATGCTGGATGACTAAAGAAATTGAGGGTTTGGTTAAGAAAAAGAAGGAAGCATATGTCAGGTACAGACAGGATAGATCAGGTGAATCCTTAGAAGAGTATAAAGGAAGTAGGAGTATAATTAAGAGGGAAATCAGGAGGGCAAAAAGGGGGCATGAGATAGCTTTGGCAAATAGAATTAAGGAGAATGCAAAGGGGTTTTACAAATATATTAAGGACAAAAGGGTAACTAGGGAGAGAATAGGGCCCCTCAAAGATCAGCAAGGCGGCCTTTATGTGGAGCCACAGAAAATGGGGGAGATACTAAATGAATATTTTGCATCAGTATTTACTGTGGAAAAGGATATGGAAGATATAGACTGTAGGGAAATAGATGGTGACATCTTGCAAAATGTCCAGATTACAGAGGAGGAAGTGCTGGATGTCTTGAAACGGTTAAAGGTGGATAAATCCCCAGGACCTGATCAGGTGTACCCTGGACCTCTGTGGGAAGCTAGAGAAGTGATTGCTGGGCCTCTTGCTGAGAAATTTTATCATCAATAGTCATAGGTGAGGTGCCAGAAGACTGGAGGTTGGCAAAAGTGGTGCCACTGTTTAAGAAGGGCGGTAAAGACAAGCCAGGGAACTATAGACCGGTGAGCCTGACCTCAGTGGTGGGCAAGTTGTTGGAGGGAATCCTGAGGGACAGGATGTACATGTATTTGGAAAGGCAAGAACTGATTAGGGATAGTCAATATGGCTTTGTGTGTGGGAAATCATGTCTCACATACTTGATTGAGTTTCTTTGAAGAAGTAACAAAGAAGATTGATGACAGCAGAGCAGTAGATGTGATTTATATGGACTTCAGTAAGGCATTCGACAACATTCCCCATGAGCGACTGATTAGCAAAGTTAGATCTCATGGAATAAAGGGAGAACTAGCCATTTGGATACAGAACTGGCTCAAAATAGAAGACAGAGGGTGGTGGTGGAGGGTTGTTTTTCAGACTGGAGGCCTGTGACCAGTGGAGTGCCACAAGGATCGGTGCTGGGTCCTCTACTTTTTGTCATTTACATAAATGATTTGGATGCGAGCATAAGAGGTACAGTTAGTAAGTTTGCAGATGACACCAAAATTGGAGGTGTAGTGGGCAGCGAAGAGGGTTACCTCAGATTACAGCAGGATCTGAACCAGATGGGCCAATGGGCTGAGAACTGACAGATGGAGTTTAATTCAGATAAATGCGAGGTGCTGTATTTTGGGAAAGCAAATCTAACAGGACTTATACACTTAATGGTAAGGTCCGAGGGAGTGTTACTGAACAAAGAGACCTTGGAGTGCAGGTTCATAGCTCCTTGAAAGTGGAGTCGCAGGGAGATAGGATAGTGAAGAAGGCATTTGGTATGCTTTCCTTTATTGGTCAGTATATTGAGTACAGGAGTTGGGAGGTCATGTTGCGGATGTACAGGACATTGGTTAGGCCACTGTTGGAATATTGCGTGCAATTCTGGTCTCCTTCCTATCGGAAAGATGTTGTGAAACTTGAAAGGATTCAGAAAAGATTTACAAGGATGTTACCAGGATTGGAGGATCTGAGCTATAGGGAGAGGCTGAACAGGCTGGAGCTGTTTTCCCTGGAGCGCGGAGGCTGAGGGGTGACCTTATAGAGGTCTACAAAATTATGAGATGCATGGATAGGATAAATAGACAAAGTCTTTTTCCTGGGATCGGGGAGTGCAGAACTAGAGGACCTAGGTTTAGGGTGAGAGGGGAAAGATATAAAAGAGACCTAAGGGGCAACTATTTCACACAGAGGGTGGTATGTGTATGGAATGAGCTGCCAGAGAATGTGGTGGAGGCTGGTACAATTGCAACATTTAAGAGGCATTTAAATGGGTATATGAATAGGAAGGGTTTGGAGGGATATGGGCCAGGTGCTGGCAGGTGGGACTAGATTGGGTTGGGATAGCTGGTCAGCATGGACAGGTTGGATCAAAGGGTCTGTTTCCATGCTGTACATCTCTATGACTCTATGACTCTATCTGCAAAGTTGCAAATGGTGCTAAACATAGTGCGATCATCAGTAAATATTCTCACTTCTGATGAAGGGATTGATGAAGCAGCTGAAGGTAGTTCGGCCTAGTACACCAGCCTGAGAAGCTTAGGATGTCTTGTGGCGCAATGATAGTGAGACTGGGTTCATGTCCAACCTGATCCAGAGGTGTAACATAACATGATTGAACTTGCTGATTAAATAATATCTTCTCTGAAAGACTCCTTCAATATAATCCCTGGACTAAGGCTCCAGCAACATCTTTCTTTGTGTCAGCTATAATTCCAAGCAGTAGAGAGATCCTCCCACCTCCTCTCATATCTCATTAACTTCAATTTTGCCACGGGTCCTTGATGGGACATTTAGTCAAATGTTGAATTGACAGTTACTGGCCTTGTCTCTTGAGTTCAGCTCTTCTTTCCATGTTTGGTCCAAGGCTGGAATAAGGTCAGCAAATGAGTGGTACTGACAGAACCCAGATAAGCACTAGTGAATAGGTTGCTGCTGTGTAAGTTTTGCTTGATAGCATTGTTGACTATGTCTTCCATTACTTTGCTGATGACCGGAGGAGTGCTGATGAGTGGTAATTGGTTGTATTGGATTAATTCTGCAATTTTTTCAAAAAGAACATTACTGGGCAATTTTACACATTGTCAGGAGATGCCAATGTTTGAGTGAGAGAAAGATTTACCTGCAACACTGGGGTGACGAGGGGCTACTTATTCAACTGTGACTTTCACAATACAATAATGCCTAAACCTATTCACAATAGTACCCAGTCCCACCAGTATACTGGAATTGAAACTGGCTTATTAATCAAAATCCATTTGTATTCTTCGAAGCGAGTAAATACAACATATATGTGCAGTTTGGAACATAAAACACAGGAGTTGGCTTACTGTTGAACAGGTGGGTGATCAATCCCCTGGCATTTTTATGGTCACAAGAGATCATTGTAGATCATTTGAAGTTTCTTTGATACTTTAAAAGTTGCCTTCTGTTAGTCTCTCTCTCACTCTCTAAAAACAACCACTTTATATCTGTATATATGTATCACTGTATCAGTCATCTTTTGTAAAAATAAATCTTGTAATTATAAGTTAAAAATGTCTACAGTACTTTGGAATTCTGACCCATCATTGTTAAAAAGCAGCATATCCTGGAGCTGAACAGAGAGCAGTTATACTAGATCTTATGTAACAAGATGGAATTAATTGAAAATTTCAGACAGAAAGGTGCCCCTAGCTAGCAGTGACAGTAATAGGATTGCACTTTATATTCAGAGGAGAGAAGAGTAAATCTTAGGCTCTTTCATTAATTTAAAAATGAGAAATCATGAAGGCATGAAAACAGAACTGATGAAAATGAATTGTTAAATTAGGTTAAAGAATAGGTCAGTAGAGAGCTGCGAAAGACATTCAGGTGTAATACTTCAGAATACACAGAATAGGTATATTCCAAAAAGGAAGAAAATACCAAGAATGAATCGATCATCTGTGACTAACTAACAATGTTAAAGATAACGGAGGAAAAAAACTGAAATATTGTGTTACTCAGGTGGCTGGTCAGAAAATTAGGTAGAATGTAGAAATGAGTGAAGAATGATCAACAAATTAGCAAAGAGGGGAAAAGTAGGATATGAGGGAAAGACAGCCAGAAACATAAAAACAGACAGGGAGATTTTCTATGAATATTTGAAGAAGAAAGGTGGGTGCTGATCTGATAGAAAGTCAGACTGATTAATTAATAATTGAAAGTAAGGAAATAGCAGATGAATTTAAAAATATTTTGCATGAGTTTTCACTGCAGCAGTTACAAATAACATTCCACAAGTAGCATGGATAAATAGTTGGAGCTGGGAATGAGAAGTACCTAGGTCCTGCTGGCCTTCAGGATAGGGCCTGAAAAGAAGTGACTATCAAGACAATTCATGAATTTGTTTTAAGTTTCCAAGACACCAATGATTCAAGAACGATGTTAGATTGCGTTATGACACGGAAACAAACAACAGAACCAAAAAGGTTTTTCTATCTGAATACTCACATCACAGTAAAAAAAAACCAAGCCCCCCATGTAGCAATTCCAATAATTCTTAACTAGGTTCCTAAAGAACCAATCCAAGACTAGATTCCCTACAGTGTGGAAACAGGCCCTTCGGCCCAACCAGTCCACACCTACCGTCCAAAGAGTAATCCACCCAGACCCATTTCCCTCTGACTAATGCACTTAATACTATGGACAATTGAGCATGGCCAATTCACCTGACCTGCACATCTTTGGACTGTGGGAGGAAACCAGATTGCCTGGAGGAAATCCACGCAGACACGGGGAATTGAACCTGGCACCCTGGTGCTGTGAGGCAGCAGTGCTAACCACCAAGCAACCGTGCCACCCTCTGTGAATAACTAATTTCTTGACTCCAAATAAAAGACTTATAAATTTATTAAGTCCACAATAACTTCAAAAGTGAGAAAATTAAACAACATGAAAAGCTAATTAATTAAATGCTTTAAACCTGAAACTTTTTTTTCAGCATTCCTTCAAACAAACAGCAGGCAAACAAGTATAGTGAGAAGATAAATGAAAAAAAAATGGTTAAATGGCTTTGGATGTAGGTTTGATCACGGAGCTGCAAAGTTCGTTTTCAGACGTTTCATCAACATACTAGATAACATCTTCAGTGAGCCTCCGAATGAAGCACCAGTGATGTAGCCTGCTTTCTATTTATATGTTTGAGTTTCCTTGGGTCGGTGATGTCATTTCCTGTGGTGATGTCATTCCCATTATTTTTCTCAGGGGGTGGTAAATGGGATCCAAGTCAATGTGTTTGTTGATAGAATGCCATAGTGCTTTCATAGTGTGTTGTTTCACAGATGTAAATGTGAACTTCTTGGCAGTTTTTTTTCTGAAATGTTGATCAGGGTCACCTCAGTTCACCCAGGCAAAGGCAGTAATATTTCTAACTCATATTTCTCTTTGGGCTTCCGGAGGCTAGTGGATCAGTTTAGCTAGGAAGCTTTCAAACTTCATGCTATATTAGCAACAGCCCAGAACCAGCACTCAAAAAGTATAGTTTGAAGAAAACAACATTAATTCTGATTCTTCTCTGAGAGACTAAACATCTCCCTGAGGTCTCAATTACGTTCAACAACTGCCCCATGAACTGAAAACATTCCACCAACACGAATGTTTGAGCGTCATATTTAATTCCTTGACTTTATTCACCCAATGCCATTTTGTCTGAGGCTCAAGAAGTAATACCCAGATAATTACTTTGGAGGGTATACTTTTTAAATTATTTCAGCAGAATCCCCTTTCTGATCCTATTAATGTTGTTGTTACCAATGTGGACAATGATAAGTGGATCTGAACCTCCACTCTCCAAGTTTCTCTCCAGCACTGAGAAGATGTCCTTAATCCGGACACCAGGCAAGGTATTCCCGGCTGTAGAGAATGGTATTCATCCCTAATTATACTGTCCGCACCCGATAATAAGTTCTGATTTCCTATTTGGATGACATCCCATACCATGAGTCCATGATCAATTTACTCATCCTTCCTGTAGTCCCCACTCTCCCCTGTACAGTTTGCAAGAGCTCTGCAATGACTGGACAGTTGCACAAGCTGAGGTTCCTCAAATGTTACCCTCTGGATCTCCGCACCTGCCTGATGTGCAATTACTCCCCTCTGCCCCTAACTGCAGATCAAATTTGAATTAGCTGATCTGAGGGCTATCTCTGCCTCCTTGAGTAATTTATCCATAACCTTGCTGATGGGGTTTAATATATGTAGCTTGGACTCCAACTCCTGAACTCAGATCCAAAGTTCCTCAGCTGCAAACACTTACTATTCATGGTGTCCGGCAGCTATCATGTCCAAATGTAATACAGCCATTTAACAGAATCCTCACAGTGTGGAAGCAGGCCATTTGGCCTAACCCGTCCACACCAATCCTCCAAAAAGCATCCCCCCCCCAGATCCACCCCTTCCCTGTAACCTAGTATTTCCCATGGCTACCGCACCTAACCTACACATTCCTAAACATTATGGAAAATTTAGTATGGCCAATCCACCCAACCTGCACATCTTTGGATTGTGGGAGGAAACCAATGCATCTGGCACAAACCCATGCAGACATGTGCAGAATGTGCAAACTCCATACAGACAGTCACCCAAGGCTAGAATCAAACCCGGGTCCCTGGAGCTGTGAGGCAGAAGTGCTAACCACTGAGCCACCATGCCACCCAACTCTCAAAAGAGGGAGCAGGTTTGAGGGGCTGATTGGACTACTCCTGCTCCTATTCATAATGTTTTTATGTCTTAATTACCCCATTGAAATCTAGCCTGTTATAAACCATATTTGACTTTTTTTACTTCAATTAGAAGAGTTCATTTGTCTCAAGACTTTGCTTATAATTATTTTTTACCTCTTGGTCATAGTTATAGGTTCATCATGGCAAAATTGCAGAAAATGTAAATCTGAATAAAACCATAAACTGTCAATGACAACATTCAAGGATGAGTTGGACCGAAGGGTCTGTTTCCGTGCTGTACAACTTTATGACTCTATGACAGGGCAACATTTGGGAAGAGACAAGCAGAGGTAATGCAAAGGATTATCAAAAGGCTACAAGGCAGGACATAATGTCAGAGGCCTTTGAACATCATGGTGCCAGCAGTCACCTGCTGCTCCAGATATCTGCAGAATAGTTTTGAATTACCAGGCTATTAAGTTACTTAGCCAATGATTAAACACTTTAAGGAGCTTGTTAAGAGGTAAGTGTATGGAAGAAAGCGATTTTCAATCTTTATTTCAACAAAACTGAACAGTCTGGTGCACATTAGTACCCAGCTGTCAGGTTAATTGCAGGGACATTTACCCTTTGACATTACTATCATATTTTGACTTTGCGCACTCAAAGCCCTTGTCCAAATATGTGTAATCCATGTAAAAGTGAGGGCCTTAACAAATAGTGGCAAAGATTGTAAAATCTCTGTGGAGCACGTACAAATCCACCTGAAAGAAAGGTAGCCAAATTGATTCACTCCACGTGATATCAAGAGACTGTTGGAGACATTGGATACTGCAAAGGCTACAGGTCCTGACAACATTCCAACAATAGTACTGAAGACTTGCACTCCAGAATTTGCCACTCCCCTAGCCAAGCTGTTCCAGTAGTTACAACACTGGTATCTATCCAACAACGTGGAAAATTGCTCAAGTATGTCTTATACATAAAAAAGCAGGACAAATCCAATCTGGCCAATTACCGCCCCATCATTCTACCTTGATCATCAGTAAAGTGATGGAAGGTGTCATCAACAGTGCTATCCTGCAGCACCTACTCAGCAATAACCTGCTCAGTGACACCCAGTTTGGGTTCCACCAGGGCCACTCAGCTCCTGACCCCCGTTACAACCTTGGTTCAAATATGGACAAAAGAGCTGAATTCCAGAGGAGAGGTGAGAGTGACAGACCTTTCAACCAAGTGTGGCATCAAGAAGCCCTAGCAAAATTGGAATCGATGGGTATCAGGGGGCAAACTCTCCACTGGTTGGAGTCATACCTGACACATAGGAAGATGGTCGTGGTTGTTGGAGATCACTCATCTCAGCTTCAGGACATCTCTGCAGGAGTTCCTAAGGGTAGTGTCCCAGGCCCAAACAACTTCAGCTGCTTCATCAATGAACCTCCCTCTGTCACAAGGTCAGAAGTGGGGATGTTCACTGATACTTGCACAATGTTTAGCACCATTCATGATTCCTGAGACACCAAAGCAGTCCGTATCCAAATGCAACAAGATCTGGACAATATCCAGGCTTGGGTTGACAAGTGGCAAGTAACATTCGTGCCACACAAATGCCAGGCTATGACCATCACCAATAAGAGACAATCTAACCACTGTCCCTTGGCATTTAATTGTGTTAAACATCACTGAATGCCCTACTATCAACATCCTGAGATTATCATTGACCAGAAACTCAACTGGACTCACTGCATAAATTCAATGGCTACAAGAGCAGGTCAGAAGTTAGGAATACTGTGGTGAGTGGCTCACCTCCTGACTGCTCCTGACTCCTCAAAGCCTGTCCACCATCTGCAAGGCACAAGTCAGGAGTGTGATGGAATACTCCCCACTCCCCAAATATCCTCAGGCAGCACTTTCCAAACCCATGAGCACTTCCATCTAGAAGGAGAAGGGCAGCAGATATATGGGAACACCACCACCTTCAAATTCCCCTCCAAGTCACTCACCATCCTAACTTGGAAATACATCACCGTTCCTTCATTGTTGCTGGGTCAATATCCTAGAATTCCATCCTTAATGGCGTTGTGGGTCAACCCAAAGAAGGTGGACTGCAGTGGTTCAAGAAGGCAGCTCACCACCACCTTCTGTAGTTTCACTTGGCCCTGGGCAGAGCAGTTACCATACCAGGCCATTATGCACCTGAATAAAATGCTTTCTGTGGTGCATCTATAAAAGGTGGGAGGGTCCACATGAATATGCTGAATTTCCTAAGCTGCTTGAAGAAGAAGAGGCATTGTTGTGCCTTCTTAAATGTCGCATCTACATGGGAGGTTCAGGACTTGACGCTCTAACCCTTCCACCTCAGCTCCATTGATGTCGATAGGGGAGTGTTCTCCTCCTTTTGTATGATGCACTAGCCTGGTTAGTTGCACACCAGCTGACGTCCTTTTTTATATTTTACCTATTTTTCTAATCAACCTATTCAGAGACAAATCTGGAGCAGATGGGACTTGAATCTGGGCATCCTGCTTCGGAGGTAGGGATACCACCACCTCACCACAAGAAGGACCCGTCTTCAGTCCATGAATAACATTTTGCATTGTATCCAAATACTGCACATATTGTTAACTACTTCTTTGTTGTTGAAATCTCAGCTGCCCATCTCCTGCAGCTATTTTTTCTGTATCCCACATGACTGCATTGACTAGGTTGGTGATCATCTTAATTCAAATTCACATAAGAATGTGGTCTTCAGTCCCAAACTGGAGCCAAACTGCTTTGCTGTGTGGCCTGCAGCAAAATCTTCAATTATTCAGAAGAGAGTTTTCATCTCCATAATGCTAATTAGTGCACTTTTCTGTACTCAATATTACTTAACAATCAGCGACTAATTGGACCCAATTCAGGTCAGGTTTTCTAATCCCCAGCCAAACGGTGCTCGTTCAGCATCTCTGGCCTTTCAAAGTCACTTAAAGATTGAACCAAGTCAATCCCCTACACTGCAGGTATAGAACAAACTTGTGATTGGGTCATCACAACCAAATTCTTCCCAGAATCTGAAAACTAAACTTTTATGGTCTTGTGCTTTATGTCAGTCCAGAAAATAAAGAAGTACTGGATAAACAAATGTATGCTCTTTATTCAAATGTCTTACTGTATTACCAGGCATACTTATAGCAAATCGTTGATGAAATGCTTTTCAGAATTACAATATTTCTCAAATGGTCACATTGCCTGCACAATTACATTTAGGAAACTTTCCTTTGAGTGCCCATCATATATCAATTCAGTGCATCATGATGAAATTGCACTCGTACATTCAGAAGTGTACTTACATAAAGAAGACAAACAAACATTACAAGGACAATGCATGGCAAACTAAATTAGTAAAGTTTAATACTGAGCTGACATCATCTAAAGCAAAATTGTGGCCATGGATCAGATCCCACTTTCAACCTACAATTCAGTAACTACATTTTTCAGATAATGTTTGGTATTCAGAAACACATATTGAAAATTTCAGCTGATGTTACAGGCAACTTTTTTTTAATATTTTGGTGAGAAGAAGTTTAGTTTCAATTAATTCAAGTAATTTGAATTTCAATTAAGCACTGATCCGAGTGCCTCTTCAGGAAAACAAAAATTTGAGAAATGACTTACAGACACATAATACAATCTTATACATAATTACAAATGCATATAGTTATGCGTTAAACTGAGTTATTAACACAACTGGGTGTAATTGGAGAATATTAGACCATTACCAAGACAACTGGTCAGTGAGTAATAGCAGGCTGTGCTTATGCTTTGTTGGCGTACTCAAGGGGCTATTCTTCTTATAACATCGTGTCCAATGATTATTGGAGTTGTGAGGCTGGAAAGGAATGGGTAAACATCTGGATTTAGAGCATTTAAGTGGGAGGGGGAGTCCCTTGACAGTAAGGATGTTACACAATTAGAAAAGGGGATTGGATGCATGTCCAGCTCCTGGGTTAATCCATATGTTAGTTGTTCAAATTGTACTCAATGTACTTTTCTCACATAATCACAGAGGGATTTAGGAGCAGGAGAAAACAAAGAAACAGGACTGTACTATAATAACGAATAGTATCTTTTTAATTCCGAGTTGAAAACGCTGCTCGCCTGTAAGGC